>NC_044312.2:78710244-79007744 GCF_007474595.2 Lynx canadensis
GAGGAACAAAGTAACTAATGAAAATTTAAATCTTAAATTTAAATCGTAATTAAAGATTTAGGTTTGGTTGGTACTTTATTAAACATAGTTTCCCCTTGGTAGTGTGCAGCCTATATTTCCAATGTCGCTATGCTTTTATTCACAGGCAGTTAGTTGTCTTCTAATATTTACAGCATGATAAAAGACCTTAAATCTTAACTCTCATGATTTTTTTTTTTTAAAACGAGATTGCAGTTTAAGACATCTTACTTTATAAAAGCTGAGATATATAGTGGCTGTTTCTGTAGAAGCAAAACCAAAAATATTAGGCCTTAGGAAAAGTAAATGTCCTAGGATTTTAACCAAACATCCTTGGGAGGCCCTAGCTAGATGCTGAGCTACTAATCATGGAAGACATCAATTATACTGATTAGGACCCAGGCCGATGCAGGATGACCTTTAATTCTGCAGGCACAATTAATCCTTAGTAAGCACCAAGCATTAACACACCAGTGTGGGTTGTTAATGCTAGGTAGGGAAGTGTGTTCAAAGGAGACATTAATTTTTTTTAATGTTTATTTTGACAAGTGTGAGCAGGGGAGGGACAGAGAGAGAGGGAGAGACAGAATCTGAAGCAGGCCCCAGCTCTGAGCTGTCAGCACAGAGCCCGACGTGGGGCTCAAACTCACGAACCATGAGATCATGACCTGAGCCAATGTCAGATGTTTAACCAACTGAGCCACCCAGGTGCCCCTCAAAGGAGACCTTGAAATTAAGAACCTTTAATATACTGGGTAGGAAATTAATACACATCAAATATTCTCCCATTCCAAATGTCTAAACTTTTCAAGAAGACAACAGTGCCGCAGATGTCATTAGTAAAATTTTAAATCTTATGCGCTATTTTTCTAAACAATTAAACATGAAAGTTATTAAATCCATATGTGAGTGAAATCTATACATTTCTATGAAATAGAAATCTATTCATTGGAGTTTAGAAAATTAAAGTAGACCAAAATCATGAAAAAATTTGGAAATTTGTCAAAAAATCCTCCTCAACATTTCACAGGTAAAATCTTTCAACCTTTGAAGATGTACAATTCCTACTGTTTGTTAACATTAACATGGAAACTCAGAGTTCTGGAATAAATAAGAATACACAGAATGATAACATCTTTGACATTTTATTATCTCTTAGCACTCATATTAAATCTATCACTAACTCCTGATTATTGTGCCTCCATTTGTTTTCACCTTCAATACATTTACTCATAGGAAGTAGACACAATTTGTTTTAAGTTTATTTATTTTGAGAGAGAGAGAGCATGAGAGAGAGAGAGAGAGAGAGAGAGAGAGAGAGAGAGAGAGCAAGGAAGGGGCAGAGAAAGGGAGAAACAGAATCCCAAGCGGACTCCGCACGGTCAATGCAGAGTCCCATGTCAAAGCACCAACAGTGAGATCATGACCGGAGCTGAAATCAAGAGTTGGATGCTTAACCGACTGAGCCACTCAGGCTCCCTGGAAGTTAAGACACGATTCTTAAACATGCCTATAGACATTGCTTGCTTGGCCTCCACTTACCTCTCTAGATTCATCAGGTGATATGCATTACAACTGGCTCATGTCTTGTGGGCCATATGTGGACCCTGTAGAAAAGAACAGGATTTGTGTCAATTTGAAAGGAACATCACCTAAGTGTGGCTGGAGAGCTGGGATGACTCAATGAGTCATCTGTGTGGTGCTGACCACTGAAAATCTGAAGCTGTTATGGTGCCCTCAGTGGCCAGCTGATAGATAGGGCAAGGTCAGTGTCAAGAATCTGAAGGTGGAGGGAGAGTCCCCTGGTGGCAGCAGCTTTCTGACATTGTCAGCCTCTGAGTTGTCCCCTCAGTTCCTTCTATCAGCTTTCCCAATGTCTATACCTAGTACTCTGTAGTTATCCAAAGTTGCTTCTATTTCTTCACACTTGCCCCTTTTAACATTTTTTATACTGAAGGTAACATAACTTTAAAAATAGTAAAACTATTTTGATGCAAAAAACAACCTACAGAATAGACATTACATATGAAAATCAATGAATATAAACATAATCGGTAATAAAGATAGATATCAGTCTTGTCAGTTATTTAGACGTCTTGCAAAGTTGCAAGAGTTCTCTGGTGTGTACTAATTTACCCTCCAGAAAATAGCTTCATCATCAAGAAAGCTCAGAAAGTTTATGCAATTTAATAGTGAAAAACGAAACTAGAGAAACAAGTTTTCCCGTGGAGAAGAGTCCAAATTTTCCTCATTGCTAATAATATAATTGAAGAGTTTTGAAGAATTTTGGATTAAAAGACAAATACTCAGTTCAAACCCATTCCCCATCACTGTCCCTGTTGTCTTTCTCTATTCAATTCAGTTCTCTTGAGCTCTAACAGTTTCCTCACCCATAAAACAATAGCAACCTATTGTAATTGTGAGGGAGGGTTGAAACGAGGTCAGAAACCTCTGTAAATTTGAAAGAATATAGAAATATTAGTTAATGCTGTTAATTTCTTTCACAGTTAGCCTGTCTGGTCCTACTAAAAAGCCCAAGTATTTAGTCCATCTTTTTTTGTCTCTTTTCATAGAGAATTTGATTCATCCCTCTGATCATTTGTTAACCTTTTAATCACCTTTCCAGTCTCAACTGCATCTTTCTTAAGTTGCAACAATATAAATGCAGACAACTTTCAAGTGCAGAGAAACCAAATCTTTATTGAAAGAGAAAGTCATGCTTTCTGTTTCTTTCCTAATATATATATATATAGTGTTCACTGGTTAGGTAATGCATTTTGGAATTAGTTTGAAAATGCTACGTAAGCTTCATTTGCAAAAGGCATGGGTAGGGGAGAATATGTAGATTATAGAAACCAATGTATAAGTATGTGAATATTATCATAATTTCAGAATCACTTCTTCATTTTTATTTTCCATTTTAATTATTTATGTACATCTGGAATTATGTTGTTCTTAACATATTTTGATTAGATTATTTGATGTCTAAGTTGCTTGTTTTATACTTAGAGTTGGTGAATTTTGGGGAGGATTTCTCTTCCTGAATAACCTCTACTGTTACCCTACACTTCATCTCCAGTGTTGGGTTTTTTTTCCCAATTCTGAATTAGCATATCTTGTGAGTTGCCCACACTTGCTCTTGGAAAACAGTGCAACATAGTTGAAACCTGACTTAGCAAAAAGTGAAATTTCAGTATTACATTACAAAAGCAATTAAATAAAGGGTTGTAAAACTGAGAATCAGACACAACATAATAGCATCTCATGCTACCTCTGAGGGATACTGGCTCCTACTCTTTAAATAGCAGATAACCGTGTTTTTAAAAATCCAAAATTGTCCTTAGGGCTTTGCCTGTGAAGACATAGGTGTCACAGTTTTTTGTTTGTGATCGTTGCGGGGACTCTTAGTGTTCCTCTATATTCCCAACCTCCCCTGCTCTTGAGCCATGTGATGTGATCCTGGAAAATGGAATGTGGCCAACAGTGCTGTAGGCATTTTCCATTTCCAAACTTGGCACCTCAACACACACCACACGAACCTCTGGTTCGCTTTTGCCCTGCTGCTTGTAGCCATCTTGCTCCTGCATGTTCCAGATGGTATTGCTACAAGACCGAAGATGGACACCCAACCACCTTGTACTGTGCATAACTAAGAAAGAAGCATTCCTCTGTTCAGGGTTAATTCGTTGTTGCACATTAATGGTTACAGCAGTAGTTCTAGGAATGCAGGGATTAAGGTGGTGTCTAGTGAAGGAAGACAGTTGAAGAATAAGAACAGGACCTGTAAGAAGGTAAGATAGCCAGTCCAAAAGTGAACTCATGCAGTAAAATCAGAAACTTGGTCCTAGAGATGATGGAGAGAAAAACAAACCACTTCAAACACTCCCCTGGTTCTTTTAATGAATGCTGACTTTCTTATGACAACTGGTTCTCAAATCATTTTTATCGTAAAATAAAAAAAAAGGTACATTTACTTATTTTGAGAGAGAGTGGGGGAGGGGCAGAGAGAGAGAGGGAGAGAGAGAATCCCAAGCAGGCTCCATGCAAGCAGAGCCTGATGAGGGCCTCCACCCCAGAACAGTGAGATCATGACCTGAACTGAAATCAAGAGTCAGGCACTACACCTACTGAGCCACCCAGATGCCTATTATTATAATTTTTTAATTCAGGCTTTTTACATGTCATTTTTAAGTCTTTTTAAAAAATTTATTTTATTTTATTTTATTTTATTTTATTTTATTTTATTTTATTTTATTAATTTTTGATAGAGAGAGAGAGAAGGGGAGGGGCAGAGAGAGAGGGAGAGTGAGAATCCCAAGCAAGCTCCACACTGTCAGTGCAGAGCCTGATATTGGGCTCGAAATCACAAACCATGAGATCATGACCTGAGCCAAAATCAAGAGTCTGACACTTAACGGACCAGGGGCCACTTTTTTAAAAGTCTTAGTATGAATATCCTGGAAAGGTACTACTATAATTCTACTTTAAAGATGAAGAAATTGAGGTGTAAAGGTTAAGTAAATTATCCAAGGCAACAGAACTACAAAGTGTCAGAGCTGGGGTATGAACCTAGGTTTTCACTCCCCAGAGCAGAGGCTTAGAGCCTACCATACTCACTGCCTCTACAGGGGAGAGAAGTGAAACCAGCGAGCTGAACTGGCATTTCTCTCAACTGTAGTCAGACTCATTTCTACTGCACCACTGGGCACGGATATAGATATTCCTCTGGTGACTATTCCTCCACATTCCATTAAGCTATAATTCTGACAAAATAAATCCTTTAAATAATATCCTAAAAGTTAACGGTGGAGAGAATTGAATGCCATGCCTTTACTTTGATAACTTTGCTGACTTCTTGACTTTTAACACTCATCACCAAGCAGGTAAAAGAACACATTTCCTCGAATGGTTCACCCCTACTTAAAATCCTCCCAAAGGTTTATCTATGTCCTTAGAATAATATTCAGTCTTTCTTATCATTGCTTACAAGGTTTGACATGGTCTATTGCCTGCTTGAGTCTCCAACCTTTTTTCATTACAATCCCCTTCACCCTCCACATTCTAAGTACACTTACCTTCTATTTGTTCCTTAAACAGTCAGGATCCATTTCATCTAAGAGTCTCTGCACCTGCTGTTCCCTCTGCCTGGAAAATTCTCCTCCCGACAGTTTGATTGTTTGAGTTCTCCTCATTATTTAGGTCTCAACTAAATTGTCACCTCTACAGAGAGACTTTTTCTGGCCAACTAATGTGAAAGGGGCTACCTCACACAATACACAATCCTGTTTCATGCTCTTCATGAAGCTTATGAGGCTTTGAAATGACCTGGTTTATCTATTGGCTTACTTATTTTTTTTTCTTGTCATGACAACTTTGTGTGTGTGTGTGTGTGTGTGTGTGTGTGTGTTAAGAGCACTTCACATGAAATGCACTCTCTTAAGGGATTTTAAGTGTAAAATAGAGTATTATCAACTATTGCACACTGCTGTAATGTAGATGTCTAGAGCTGAATCATCATGCATTACTAAAGCCTGATACCTATTGAACAACTCCCGATTTTCCTCCCCACTGTAGCCCTAGAAGTCACTGTTCTCCTCTGTGTGGCTGTGCACTTGACTATTTTACATACCTCATCTAAGTCATATCACGCAGTGTTTGACTTTCTATGGATGGCTGATTTCATTCAGCAAATGTCCTCAGGTTTCATCCATATTTTTGCATATGGCAGGATTACTTATGTATTCCCTGTCTTATCCAATTAGACAAAGTAAGAACTCAATAAATTTTGTTGAATAAAGCGAATGACATAATATTTGGTGTTTCTTAAAGAGGAAACTGAGAAGAAACTTTGAAGTATGAGCAGTGTAGTAGTGAAGGGCTCAGGCTTGGGAGCTTATTTCTGTGGATTTGAAACCTAGTCTTGCCATGAACTCTGTGTAACTTTGTGCAAATGTTGAAAACTCTTTGCTCCTTAGTTTCCTCTCTTGTGTGAGGGGCATAGTAGTAGTCTCTTCCTCAGAGGGTTGTTTTTTATATTTCTAAATATAATTTAGAAATGTACCAGACACAGAATAAGAAATACATGTGCGTCTGTGATATAAATAAACCATAGACAATTCAAGTTGTATTTCAAAAACTTCAGGTTTCTCTGTGTTTAGTTGTTTCAGATCACTGACCTCATTCTTCAATCAATGAGAAATATGGAATTGTGTCAAACCATCGAGCCAACCCACTTTTTATCAACATTCTTGAGTTTGGGGATATGTGCCCAGCTGTTGCAGACAGTGTGTGATGTATGGGCCGGGAGTGTGTAGAGCAAAGCTGCCTGTGGTCATTTCAGTAAAGAAATAGGCCATTTGTTAATCAGTCATCAGTTTAGCGGACAACATTTGTTAGGTAATTGGCATCCACACGTAATTTTGTTTGGATAGATTTTTATTTTTTAAAACTGGGGAATAGGATTCTTTTCAGAGGTACATTGCAGATTTTCATTCTCTTAAGATTGTTCTAAACCCTTTCTCTGTGCATGACGCTTTCCTAAGGCATTTGCGCTAGAGGAATTTAAGTTTGGCAGTATCATGAACATGCTCGTCCAAAACTCTCGTTGTCACATTTCAAGACTGGGGAAATGTATGTTCAAAAACAGATCAAACATTTGACAAGAGCCTGACATCTCCAACTGAGTCAAAAGTAACTTCTTCCCAGTTCTCCCTTAGTTATTTTGTTCTATTATGTTTAAAAAGTAAGCCCAGGGATGACTCCAGGCAAAATGTCAACTTGAAATCCTCACCCTGTCATTCAGAGCCTTCCACATTTTGTCCCTCCCATGGTTTTTCATTCTGATTCTGAGCAGACTCTCCCTCCCATCTTGTTTTTCAGCCCCCCCAAATTCCATTGTCATTTCTTTCCTACAGGCCATCACCCAAGCTTCTCTATGTTGTATATTCCCTTGCCCTCATATAAACCTAAAAACATTTTGGGTTTTACAAATTCTGTTTAAATTCTTCCCTAAAATTTATCAGTGTCTGTGTTATTTAGTCTCCCTTATTCCTTTCTTCCTCCATTATTTTCTCTTACATTTGTTTTCCACATTTAATTATTTTAAATATTACTTTAAAGACAGTAGTCAAGTGAAGAGGGCTGTAAAAAAAATAGAGACTTGTGCCTCTGATAGGGAGTCTCAGAAAAAGGTTACCAACAGTGTTTTGCTTCTCTATATGTACTTGCTGCTCCAACCCATCGAGAAGTAGAGTCTGTTTGCCTTTTCCTCAAATCAAGACTGGCTTTGTGACTTGCTTTGACTAACAGAATATGGTGGGAATGTCAAGTTCAGACTCCTAAGTCCAGGCCTGAAGAGGACTGGCAGTTTTTGCATTCTTCCTTTTCATGCAAGCCGCTATGTAAGACCATGGTTTATGGGACCATCATGTTGTGAAGAAGCCAAGCCAGTAATGTGGAGAGCTCACATGGATGAGCACAGCCAGTGAAGCCTTCTTAGAATTTCTAGGCCACACCAGCGATGAGCTAACTGTAGTACCTCCCGTCAAAGATGTGGAGCAAAAGAACCTCTTGGTAAATGATGAAGTTTGAACATCTTGGTAAATGATGATGGTAGTGGGGGGTTCAGAGCTGACAGCCAAGAAAGAAGTCTTGAAGACATCTTTGGTGCAAAAAGGTGATTTTATTGAAGCATGGGGACAGGACCCGTGGGCAGAAAGAGCTGCACTGTGGTTGTGACGGGTAAATCATTATATACCCTCAGGTTGGGAGGAGGTTAGGGACGGAGTGTCTAAAGTATTTTGGAAGCAAGGTTTCCAGGACCTTGAGGGGCCAGCTACTGTTAGGAAAACACCATTTATTACCGTTTAGTAAAACCTCAGTCATGAGACTCTTCAGATGTATATCGGGGGGCCATAGCTTAGAGTACAATTGCCAGCATATATCTTGGGGGAGTTGGGATAAAGGAAGTTTCCATAGGAATTTTTATATGTTGAAGTAGACTTATAGGATCCTGGAGGTTGGATAATGGTAAGACAAGATTCTCTTTTGCCCTAGCAAAGTGTCATCATCATCGAGGCAGCTGAGCTCCTAGAGGGAGGTCACTCTGCCGGTTTCAAGGACTTGTCAATGGGCTGTAGGCAGTAAGGGAATTTAATTTTTCATTTGCCTTTGTTTCCCACATCACTGTGGCAAGCAATTAAACCCCCTTACATTTCGATGAGGGTGATATTAAGGCTCCAAGAAATGGAGTCTATAGGTTTCTGGACATTAGGCAATGGGTTAGACTGCTTTTTTCTTGCAGTTTATTAAGTTATCCATAAACTGAAGGAGACTCCTGTCCTGCATGACTGTGATCTCTATCAGTCAACCATTTGCTTTCTTTCTTTTCCCCTGTTCTTGGGCAGCCGGGAGTGTCTGAGGAATGTCACACATATTCACCTTGGGGGGGTTGGTGGTGGGGGTGGGGGCACTGTTAGCCTGTACTTTTCCCTTGGCTTGTCCCATGCTCCCTCATCAGTGAAGCTCAACCAACCTACAGAATCCTGAAAAATGTTAAATTGTAGTCATTTTATGCCCTGCATTTACAGTTGGTTTATTACTTAGCACCGGATAACTGAAATAAACTGCTTGTTATAGGATTTAAAAAAAAAAAAAAGTTTTTGCACTGAGAAGATTGAAAGTAGCAAGCAAACAAGTTAGGAATTACTGTGACTATATGTATTTTAAATATTCTCTTTTACTTTTACTGTTACTGATCATTGTTCAAATTTACTAATTATAGGTTGAAAGTCCTGTCAATATTACTCATTAAGCTAAATGACCTTGGTCAATTTACCCTATTTCTGTGGCTTAGTTTAATCATCATTAAAATGGAAATAATAATATTGTGAAGTTTAAATGAGCTAATTTTAGGGGCACCTGGGTGGCTCAGTCGGTTGAACGTCCGACTTCGGCTCAGGACATGATCTCACAGTTTCTGGGTTCGAGCCCTGCATCAGGCTCTATGCTGCCGCTTGCTCAGAGCCTGGAGCCTGTTTTGGATTCTGTGTCTCCCTTTCTCTCTGCCCCTCCCCCGCTCATGCTTTGTCTCACTGTGTTTCTTAAAAATAAATAAATGTAAAAAAAAAATGAAAAAAATGAGCTAATTTTAGTACTCTTTAAAAAAAAATTTTTTTAATGTTTCTTTATTTTTGAGAGAGAGAGAGAGAGAGAGAGAGAGAGAGAGAGAGAGAGAGACAGAGCACGAGTGGGGGAGGGGCAGGGAGAGGGAGACAGAATCTGAAACAGGCTCCAGGCTCTGAGCTATCAACATGGAGCCCAACGAGGTGCTTGAACTCTGGAACAATGAGATCATGACTTAGGCCAGTGCTTAACCAACTGAGCCAACCAGGCACCCCAGTAACATTCTTAATACAGTGTTTGATGTATGCAATTATGACAGTGTTAAATGTCTGCAATTATGACTTTTACCATTTTACTCAAGAAGTCAACTAATCCCTAAAATGCCCGACAGGAAGGAAATCATTAGTGCAGGTGGAGCTCAAGAGTAAACCTTCTTTTTATATCTAAGAGGTGAAAAACAACCCTGTGTGCTTTCTCTGAAGAGCCTATCCTTCTCCCTCCATTTTTTTTTTTTTTCATTTGCCATTAAGAAGTTTCACACTCAAATTTATATTTAGCTGTTGCAAATGTGCAGAAGCCTAAGGCCTACTAATCTTTGTTACTTTGGAAGGAGTTTGTATCTCATAAAGAGGAAGAAATGTAAATGGTTGAATTTTAAACAGATTTTGATTTAAATCTCTCCAAATTGTTTCTTTTGCAAACAGTATGCAAATTTGAGCTAAGAGTTAAAGTATGTTTACATAACATATGCAAATGAAGCTATTTGGTTTACTTGATAATGTAAATTTGTGAGATCTTATATGCAGTTTTCTCATTAAAACCATATTGGTAATTATAATGGTAAAGATTTCTTTCTAATGTGTCATTACCAGGTAAAATATATTCTTTAAATATATTTGATGAGCATTTAAAAAAAAATTTAACGTTTATTTATTTTTTGAGAGACAGAGACAGAACATGAACAGGGGAGGGGGCAGAGAGAGAAGGAGTCACAGATTCTGAAGCAGGCTCTAGGCTCTGAGCTTTCAGCATAGGGCCCAACGTGAGGCTCGAACTCACGAACCATGAGGTCATGTCCTGAGCCAAAGTTGGACACTTAAGTGACTGTGCCACCCAGGCGCCCCTGCATTTTTTTGTTTAACTAAAAAATTTTTTCAATGTTTATTTATTTTTGAGAGAGAGAGACAGAGACAGAGACAGACAGAGAGAGAGAGAGAGAGACAGAGCATGAGCAAGGGAGGGGCAAAGAAAGAAGACACAGAATCCTAAGCAGGCTCCAGGCTCCGAGCTGTCAGCACAGCACAGAACCCTACTCAGGGCTCCAACTCACAAACCATGAGATCATGACCTGAACCAAAGTTGGATACTTAACCAACCGAGCCACTCAGGCGCCCCTTGATGTGCATTTTAATCAAGTGGTTAATGAAAGCTGTAATATTATTTTTAATAAGATTTTTTGTTACTTCATTTAATATGACATTTCATTATACAATTGACCCTTGAATAATGAGGGGGTTATAGGTACCCACCCTTTCACAGTTGAAAATCCATGTGTAACTTTTGACCCTCTAAAACCTTAACTACTAATAGGCTACTGTTGACCAGGAGACTTGTCCATAACAAAATGATTAACATATATTCTGTATGCAGATGTGTTATATATTGTATTCTTTTAATAAAGCCAGTTGGAGGGGAAAAATTGTTGTAAGAAAATCACAAGAAAGAGAAAATAGATTTATTTAAATACATTCTGTATTTATCTGAAAAAAAAAAAAAATCCATGTTTAAGTGGACCTGCTCAGTTCAAACCTGTGTTGTTCAAGGGTCAGCTGTATATTATATTGTATCATGCTTAAATTCTTTTGTGGATTGAGCCAGAATTCCCCAAATGGTAACTAGTGGCCAATACATGGTTACTGTTGCATTGACTTTTTATGTTTCTCTAAGGATCCCTAGAATCCAAGTTTCCTAGAATCCTCTCCAAGGATGTTAACAGTTGCAAAACAACTGTCTATAGGAGGTCTTAATTCTCACTGGTTAAAGAAAAAAGACAAATCTAATAATACATATTTAGCACATACGAGGAAGAGTTGGATAATTTTATCTGCATAAATTAGTTCATGTTTACTACAACTGCATAAAGGATTATATCCACATTTTATTGATGAGTTACATTAAACCTCAAAATCAATAAGCAACTTGTCTAAGATGGCATCCTCAGGAAGAGGCAGGACTGGAAAACCCAGTCAGCCTTCTTCCAAATCCCCTGTTCTTTCTGCCATAACATCCTACTTGAGTGTAGGGCTCTTATCTGGAATTGATAGTTCTAATAACAGCTATACTCCTAACTCTGTCACATCTTGGGTAAGTCACTTACTGTCTCTGATTTTCTGTTTTCTCAAATATTTTATTTGTTTCCTGCTTTTGCTGCATGATTTAGTCTTAATTTCCTACATGTAAAATGGGAGTGGGGTGGACTAGATGTTTTTTAATCTCTCCTCAGTCCTGTATGAACACTTACCTTCTCTTGGGTTGAATCCTCATTGTTAGCCTAACAATATTTGTGAGACTCAAAATAATGAAGTTTTCTCTTCAAAAGTCTTTGTGTTCGTGTGTTTCGGCAAAGAAAAGGAAATAAGGAGAGGCCCTTTGCCATAATTTTGTCTTTTAATACCTGGCTCTATTTTACCTCGAGTACTGCACTAACATTTTCTCCTTTTGTCTTCATTTTCTGTCTTAATTATTGATCTGGGAGTGAGTTGCTCTTGGAACTCATGCACTCAGCAGCTCCAGGGGGGTGGAGGGAGACAGTTGCTAGGCAACTTCACCTGCTTCAGATGGGTTATTGGGCCTTACCTTTGAAAACCTTGTTTGTGGAGAATCTGAGGGAAAAACTACACCTAATTCTTGCATCTTAAGGCTTCAGAAAACACAGGGATTTGGAACAAATACATAAGGTATTTAAAAGGGATTACCAGAAGGAGAAAAATTGGATAAATTATTTGTGTTTTATTTTCAGGTTTTAGGTGATTTCTTTAAAAAAAGTCGTTTGATACTGTTTTCCTTTTCTATTGCCACATGACAAATCACCACCAACACAGTGACTTAGAGAAAAGTACACTTATTATCACATATTTTTATGACTTAGAAGTCTAGGCGTGGCTTAGCTGGTGTCTACTCAGTTGCCCAGGCTGCAATCAAGGTGATTCCTGGGCCTGTGGTCTCAGTTAAGGCTAGGGGTCTTCTTCCAAGTTTCTGTGGTTGCTGACAGAATTCATCTCCTGGAAGCTACTGAACTCATGGTGGTTTGCATTTTCAAAGCCAGCAACAGAAAAAGAGAGGGTCTCAGAGCTAAGAGAAGTCCTAAATCCTCTTTCAAAGTGTCTGATTAGGTCTGGCCCAAGAAGGATTATCTCCCTTTGGATTAATAGAATTCACCTGATTGGGGACTCTAATTACATCTTAAAAATGCCTCTTTTGGTTTAGTGTAACATAAACACAAGAGTGCTGTCTCAGAGGTCATGCCCATGCTAAAGGAGAGGGCCTTACACAAAGATGTGGGTCATTGGAGGTGATCTTAAAATTCTGCCTATCACAGATGTATTTTATGATCAGATCTGTGTTTTACTAAGATCTTCAAATCTGGGGCTGAGGGAATAACACACAGAGTTCTTTTATTTCTAAGTTGTTCTGATTGAAAAATATGTCAATTTTTACCATTGTAAATTAGTAATTAACTACATGAGGTGTATTTAAATAATAGTACAGTTAGAGTTGTTTTCTTGGATGCAAGCCATTCTTATCTCTATTTCTGGATAAATGACCACATAATAAATATTAAAGAATATTATGGGGAGGATTTATTATTAGATGATCCAATTTTATGGCTGTATGTAGTAAATCAATATTGAATATGATTCAAGCATAGGGAAGGGATAACAGCTGAAAATTTGCCATTTGGTTTGGTTGATGGTAAGAGCAAAGTTTTATACTTGATTAGCCATCAAATATCTATCTCAAGCTTCTATATCAGATCAATATTTCCTCCAGGGGATGCCAGGGTATAATTTTCTGCCATTGTGCATTTCCTACTCTTCCAATATGTCAGCACATGAGGGGAAAGCTGGCTCAGAACTATGAAGCAGATTATTAAATGTAGTCAGCACTCAAGTGCCATGAGGATGTTGTTGGAGCAATTTTATTAATTTGTTTCCTAGAACCCAGGGAGTTGATGAATACGCAAACATGACAACAGTAGAAATAATGAGAAATGGTACAAAACATTATGCTCCTGGGGTTTTCTCCAGAGACATTTGTGAGAGATTATTGCACAGATATTCAAGTACATATTATGTTGGATTCTCATTCATTGTCATCTTCAGGTAAACTTACTTCAGAATTAAATTTGTTGTGTAGTTATTTATAAGTCTCACAAAATCCACATCTTTGCTTATAAAGGAATGGTTATATGGACTTTACAAGGGAATTGAGAAACTTAAATCACCTCAGACTGTACCTGAATATGTTTCCCCTGGCAGATGGGATCCTGTATTCAGGGAATATGTCTAGATAACTGTTAGATGAGGAGAGTGTGACACTAGTTACCCACCAACCTTCTTTTCCAATTTCATTTCCCACCAGGATCCCTGGAAGCTGAACCACTTATATGAGGAATGTATTTCTCACAGGCAGATTGCATTATTATTTGTTCTATCAGCTGAAAAGAATTTCACAGGCCACTGGTAGCTTTTAAATGTAATACATTAGTCAAGGGCCTCAACTTTTAGTGTGCATAGGAATTACATGATTATACCCGATTCTTCTCTGGATGAGGTTCGGCATCCTTTGAAGTAGCTTAGACTTTAATCATGAAAAAAACATTCATTTCTATATGGAAATATAATTAAAGAACAGTAATCAGGTTGGAAGGCAATTTTGAATGTAGCATTGCTATGGATTCTAGCTGACTTGGGGTGTTAGGACAGGAAACTTCTTTATAGACTATTACGAGAACACACATACAAGTATACACAAACATACATGTATATGTACACACG
This sequence comes from Lynx canadensis, assembly GCF_007474595.2. Classification (NCBI taxonomy): domain Eukaryota; kingdom Metazoa; phylum Chordata; class Mammalia; order Carnivora; family Felidae; genus Lynx; species Lynx canadensis. The sequence goes on from NC_044312.2 coordinate 78,724,443, forward strand.
CATGTATGTATACACACATATATACATACATGTGTGTATACATACATATACATACATGTATATACATATATATATATACACATGAAAAAATAATCATTAGTAGAACCTTTGAATATGAGTAAAATTTTGGAATTTCTAATGAGAAAAAAATAAAACTATGTTGTGTTTATTTTATTTTTTCAAAAATTGTTTTAATGTTTATTTATTTTTGAAGGAGAGAGACAGAACATGAGCAGGGGAGGGGCAGAGAGAGAGGGAGACACAGAAACAGAAGCAGGCTCCAGGCTCTGAGCTGGTAGCACAGAACCTGACATGGGGCTCGTACTCACAATTTGTGAGATCATGACCTGAGTAAAGTCGGTCGCCCAACCGACTGAGCCACCCAGGCGCCCCAAAACTATGTTGTGTTTAAAGAGCGTTGCCATCTGTGCAAAATGAAATGTAAACAGTACATATAATTTTAATTTTCTTAGTTATATTAAAATATAAAAAGGAAAAATAACTTAATATTATATTTTATTTTATTCCTCAAAACCTTGAACACATCTTGAAAATTAGATTGGTGAAGTGTAACATAAAATGAGGTCTCCTGATTTCCAAATATTAATTGTCAAGATTCGCAGAAGACCGCACGTACTCACGCTGCGTGGGAAGCAGCACTGCCCTCTACCGGCGGGCAGCGGGGAGGCTTCCTCGCGGTTCCTGGTGAGGCTCTTCAGCTGTCTTCGCACCACTTTCACCATGGCACTGGCTAAAGGGAAAAGCGATTTGACTGCAAACGGATGTCTGTTATCCCAGGAATCTGCTTTGTGGCCTTTCATGGAGCATTTGTGTTGGCTCATTGTTTTCTCCAGCTGTGGCCTGTCTCTAATGGGGAATCTCCTGAGCCTCTTTTCTTTGTATCTTTTCTTTGGATTCTTGATCACTTAGAATGATGATGGTCTGTCCCTTGAAGGTGTTCCTAAGGCCCAGGGTGTTTGCAGGGACTCAGTGCTGCACATCCTGGTGGCCACCAGAAAGCTCCTCACTTTGGGAAATCCCCAAAGCGATTTCCTGGTTCTCCACCAGCCTGTATCTTAGCCCTAATCATCCTAAGCATATCTAGATTGATGAAAATTCACATAGCCATGTTTAAATAATGTCATAAATAGGCAATGGAAACATTTTCTAAATATACAGAGAGCAAAATTAATTTTTAAAAAATAGATTGGATAATCTCATAAACTTTTCTTAAATTATCAGAATTCTTTACCCAGAGATAACATGATAGATTAAATTTTACTTTCCTTTTAAGCTTTCAATCCAGAAACTATTACAAGGGTTTGAGAACTTGATGCTTTTCATAAAAATGACCCATTATGAACACTCTGCATGTAGAACTCAATTTTGCATTTTTTATAATCTAATGTAGAGTAACTAAGAGCAACAAAAGGTCCAAGTGTCCCTTTACCCACAAATTATACTGATGCATGACTTTCATTGGTTGCCTTTTCCCTTTTGCTCACTCTTATTTCTTATAGTTACTGTTTTCTGTATAAAACCCTTACCTCTTCAAACTTAGTTCCAACTTCCCCGGGGGCTGTTTTATATTTAGATTTTGGGCTGAGAAGAAACATAGGATTCAAATTATATGGAATATGAGTTTGAAACTGTGGGCTCAGGACTATTAAACATACACATTACTTCACATTTGGTTTCCATTTTAAACTGAGGTTGAATCCTCCTTGAAAGAAATATTTTATTGGTAACACTTGTAACTCACGTGGAGAGTGATAGCTCCAAGTGTTGTCAGTCTAGGGACTGTGTCAGGAGGAGAGAAGGTGTGAATCTTTTCACATGAGTGACACTTTTTATCTTCACTGAATCTAAAACTATAAAGCATGAATAATAAACATATGAATACAATTTTGAAAAATGTGTGATCTGTTTATTTTACTTTACAATTCAAAACAAAATTGCCAACGGTGAATTTCCAACTTACAGAGTCTGCCACTTCAATCTATTCTTTGTGAAATGTTCCAGCTTCCTTTTGTATATTTTGTATTCATAGTTTCTACTAATGCAATGAAAATTATTTCAATAGAATAAATTAGGGAAGCATGCCAGTGTGGCAGAGCTGAGCTCTCTGCCAAAGTATCACAAGGCTGAAATTAACATGTCATCCAAGCTGGGTGTTTGAAGACTCTGGAGACAAATCCACTTTGGGGTTTACTTTTGGTGTCAAAATTTAATTCCTTGCAATTGGAATGTTGAGTGAATAAACATCATTTTATGCACTCTAAGAAAGGTTTTTTAATTTTTAAAAAAAAAAATTATTTTTGAGAGAGAGAGAGAGAGAGAGAGACTGCAAGTGGGGAGGGGCAGAGAGAGAGAGAGCCGGAGACACAGAATCTGAAGTAGGCTCCAGGCTCTGAGCTGTCAGCACAGAGCCCGACGCAGGGCTCAAACTCACAAACTGCAAGATCATGACCTGAGCCGAAGTCAGACACTTAGCCAACTGAGCCACTCAGGCGCCCCAAGGTTTTTTTAAATGTACACTATTTTTGATCATTACTATAATTAATTAAAATTATTTTTCTTTACCTCTTAAAAAACATTTTGAACAGTTTTCTGAAGGGTAAAGTCCTATAGCTTCCTTTTGTAAATTGATTAACTTAAATGATGTTCAATAATTTTTTCTAGTAAAAAAATAATTCATTACAAATGTCCTCTCTAAATCACAATTTGATTGAAATACTCTCAGAGATAAATCAGGTCAGCAAGTGACAATGTATTCAGCTGTATCCGGTAGAGAAAACCTAATACCAAATAATACCATTACAATCACTATTATTGAAAGTTAACGATCATACGTATACTCTATCCTAGTACAAGTATTGTGTATAAGTATAATAACATTTTTATAAAAAAAAAGGACTAAGCATTTTCAAATTCATGCAAAATAAAGAAGTTCTCTGTAGCTATCTTGATCGCTAATATAATAATCAGACTTCCTGGTGATTCACCAGGAAGATGAGGGAGAGATGTTATAAAATCTAACTGCTTCAGAACACTTTTAGGAAACTAGTTCTTTGTACATTTATACAAATAAATATTATTTCATACAATATAATAGCGTAAGTACTTATGAATTTCGGAGCTTTCTAGACATAGTCAAGCGAATAGTGTTCAAAAATTCCTTCCCCTGTTAACAAAACTTTGAATAGTCACTAAAACACTTAAAAATTTTTATTGTAAAATGAAATCATATAAATGTGGTTGGGAAGCTTTGCAGTATTTAACAACTTGCATATATCAGAATAAGTAGCTTGAAAGAGAAAATCGGTGTATCGTTAGAAGTAAGGTTTTCATAATATTATACTTGATTTGAGTATAGTACACGAAGAGAAGTCAAACATATGAGAAAGGAAGATTTACTTTGAATAGGTCAGTCATAATGAATAGGATGATCATTCAAATATTTTGAGAATCTTTGAAATATGTCAAGTATAACAGTACAAAACATATATGTATAGCCTACTGGAAACATAGCAGAATGTTTTCACATACACTTTGTTGAGCCTCCGAAAACTCCTATCAGGTAGATGATTGTTTTAGTTGAGGAAATAAGGATTATTCCTTATTAATTAATTAAATTAAATGATTTCACCCATATCACATATAATGTATGTTAGGCAATACTATGGATATGTAAAATTTGCTTCTGAGGTCATGGACAAGTTCATGTTTGGTAAGTTTAACCCAACATCCAGCAGTTTGGTGAGTGGCACAAAGTAGTGTTAAGTTAGCTAGTACAGCACTGTGAGTATAGACTACTGTACAAAGTGGAGATGTGCCAATATACCTCTGGCCTTGGTAAAGAATAATATTTGAATTGAGTTTGGGCAATGAATTTTTTAACTTACATATGTATTGCATTTATGCAAGATAAATCTCTTCCATTGGGTTCCACTGTTTAGGAATATCACTTTCAATGCTATGCAAAAGAAATGTCTTACTGTGTTAGACACAGTGATCAAATCACAGGCCTGTATCTTTCTGGTAAATTTCTATTATCTCCTCCAGGATCATCCCCAGCAATATTAACGACCAACTCGGTGCATGTGCTATTTCGGGTGTGATGATTTCTGCATTAAATTGATATAGAAGTTTTAGTCATTTAATAAAGAGAACATTTGAGTTCTAAGTAAGAGAAAATAAGTGATATTTTAAAATAAAAACTGTAGGTATACTTGGTATTCCAAGGACAGAAATTAATGCTGGATATATAATAGGTATTCAGTAGATATTTGTTAATGATCAGATAAATGATGAAAAGCAGCTCCCACAGACTGCCTGAGGTCACCCAGGAGTTGTAACTTAGGAGTGTGAGAGGAATGTAAAAATAGGAGGCAAAGATGGACCCAGGTAATGAGGAATCAAAATTAATGTGACTTGAACAAAACTAGGCCATGGGAGAAGGGAGGCTGTGCGGACTCTGAGTGTCGGTATCAGATGATTTCAGTTATTTAAGCTTATTTTTTGTCTTGGCACAAGACTCAATTTCAGTCGCGCCTGGTTTAGGATAACTTCAACACCTCGTATGTTCTGTAGAACAGCCTGAATGGAGGGTGGGGTTGACATAGTGTGAAGATGCTCATCTTTATAGGATTTAATGACTCAGACTTGAGATTTGCACTTACGAACCCAGTAGTCGTCTCGTGCCATTGTTCAGAGAGTGAAAACCCATTTCTCGTGTTTTACTCTGCAATTAGGTATGTGGCATGCCACAGGCAATGACGTATTTGGGAATGTTTTCTTAGACTGATGAGTTTGCTTGTGGCTTTTCTAGAAAATGAATAGGAAAGGCCAATGCAGGACTGGTAACCTGCTGTTATACCCATTCTGAGGTTTCTCTTCAGAAAGATTACAAAGTCTACAAACCACGGTCCTCTCAAGTGGGCAGAAAAGCTGTTTTTAAGGAATGCAAGACTGCAGTTGTATCAAGAAGAAAAGCCCCAAAGGAGGAGCTTGAATCTCAAACTCTAGGCACTGTGACATCTTGGGTTTGACAGTTGAGGACCTTAGACTCACTCCTTCCATTCTGTCCTCTGCTTTCCCGTGGGACAATGTGACACTACCTGACAGCACTGAAAGCTTTTCAGAAGGAAACGATATGCTGAATTGTGGTCCTTGGACAGCAGTAGGGATGATCAGTGCATTCCTTAAGATTTATCCTTAGTCACTTGCTGCAGGCCTAATGACAAGGTAAGTAATAGGATGTGGGTCAATGTAACAGGTGCACAGCAACATACTGTCTCCACCAGAGTGCAAGCTCATGGTGGGAGATTTGTCTCTTCTGTTTCTTGTTTTATCCTCACCTCTTAGCATAGTATCAATTCAAAACAGGCACATGTTGAAAAGGAATTATATTGATGTGGCCCCTCTAACACACGAGGGAAAAGACAGTGACCACCAGCTGTTACTTTGCTACCCTTGTCTGCAGGTCCCTTGCTCTGTGAGAAGTACTCTGATGACTGAACTCGGGGCATGCTTTCATGAGAAACAGGGAAGCATCTTGCCAAATTTAAAGTCAGGTCAGCCATTTTTGTGGTCTGTCATTGACTGTGCCTCTATCCGGTCTCCCTTTGCCATCAGGTAAACATATTTATAATTCCTTTCATTAGTTAGTTATGATGCTGAACTTTTGCTTGGTGAGTACAGAATTCATCATTGCATCCCCAGTGCTTAGCCTAATGCCTAACCTGGAGAGAGTGCTCAATAAATACTCCCTGAAAGATAAATCAAATGAATCATCGGTAAATCCTAGGCTCATTTCTTTATGACAATCCACAGTTTGGCCAGTATTAGTTGAAAATGCAGTGCTTACAAGTCGTGGTGTGTGCCAGATGCTAAAGGCAATGAAATAAATGTGAGACATGATCAGAACTCTCTGGGGACCAGCTGAGTGGAAAACCAGATGTGGTGAAGACAGTCAAGGAAGTGAAAATATGAGACTGTATCTAGAAGTGTTTTGGAATGAGTGATTCAGAGAAAAATGGCTTTAGAAATTCAAAGAACTGAAACATGTTGGGGTACAGAGGACAGAGAACACGTGATTATGAAGGAGAGTCTTTGAACTGTCCTTCGGAGGTAGTGTGCATTGGCACATGGGGGAGAGAAGGTCATTGCCCTGGAAACCATCTATCTGAGTGTCATTCTTTCGCTAGTTCCCTGTGTCCCAGGCACACACTCTTTCAGGTCCTCACCCGAGGGCCTTTTATTACATGTGCTTTCTTTTGCCTGAAAACACTTTCCTCCCCTTGCCTCTCTTTCCACCACTACAGTTACCTTTCAGTCATTCAACCTTTCTGTTAAACGTTTCTTTAGCAGGGACAACTTCCTGCCTCTCTCCACCCTCTCATCAGTTACTCACTGCCTCTTCCCTGATTAAGCAGCTTCTCTTACAGTCCACTTTCATAGCATTTTATCAATTCTCCTTGGACATATTTACTATTCTATTAATTAAGTAAAACAAGTAATTTACTGCAAGCTCTTGGTAGAAGGAATTATGTCTTTTGAATTTCCATATTTGAATAAATGACACTCATTCGATATTATTAAATTATTGAATGAAAAAGGATGAGCACTCTAGGGTATTGGTCTGAAGATGCCTGGTTTGATTGATCTACATGAGCCCAGAGATCCGGGAATGACATTTGAGGCCCCCAGTTGTCACTACAAGAAGTCGTGGGCTTGCTGGGCCCCATGGACAAAATGCCAACTAATTCAAAAATTCCAACTAATAAATCTTGCCTACAACTTGTAGGAAAATAAAGATAAGAGGGAAAAATCCTAGTACCCAAATTTAGGTAGGAAAGGTGAAGGAGGGAGCCAGCCACACTAGCTTTCTAAATTTTGCGCTCTGAATTCCCATGCAGCCCATGTTCTAAACATTATTGATCATAAGGAACTTCAAGGGCATACTTGCACTTTCATGGTTCAGTGCACCTGCGGTTTTTATTCATTCAGTTTGAGGTGACTTTCCACCCTGTCCTCCTACTCTGGACGTGCTGGCAAATATCAAACTCTTCTCCTTTGTTACCTCAATCCCAGTAATGTGAACTTTATGATAGAAAACATCCTATGTCAGTTAGGCCTAAGATTAAATTAGACTTCAGTTACTGAGAAAATTAAGCCTTATATATGTGATAACATTGCTACTCACCGTATATTTACAGCTACTGTACTTCCAATATCTATGGTAGTATCTGGGAAACTACAAATGTCCCAAAACATTTATGAAATGAGTAAATGAGTGAATGGGTGGACAACCTGGAAAGTGAAACTTCACTTCTAAGGCAGGTTTCGGTTCATTCAAAAGTGCCATTTAGTGATGGAGCATTTGACTGCAAGAGTGCCATTAAGATTAATGAACTATTGGGCACCTGGGCAGTTCAGTCAGTTAAGCATTTGACTTTGGCTCAGGTCATGATCTCACAGTTCGTGAGCTCGAGTCCCGCATCCGGTGAGCATGAGCTCGAGCCCCACTTTGAGTGAACAGGAACCCTGCTTTGGGTGAGCCCTACTTCTGTCTCTCTATCTCCCCCTAATGGGATACCCTCTCTCCCTCTCTCTTTCTTACTCTTGCTCACTTGCACCCTCTCTCTCTCTCAAAAAAAATTAATGAACTATTATTTTAAATCGAAAAGAATATTCATGTTTATAAGAAAGGAGGGTAATAATTTTGGACAACTGTTTGTTTCAAAGATTAAAAGTTCCTTTCACTCCCCCTGGAAATTTTTCTAGGAAGTCCTGAATATAATCAAGTGGGTAGATGTTATAATAATACATTCAATGTTTTTTAGAAATAATTTTTTTTATTTTTTATTATATGAAATTTATTGTCAAATTAGTTTCCATACAACACCCAGTGCTCATCCCAAAAGATGCCCTCTTCAATGCCCATCACCTACCCTCCTCTCCCTCCCACCCCCCATCAACCCTCAGCTTGTTCTCAGTTTTTAAGAGTCTCTTATGCTTTGGCTCTCTCTCCCACTCTAACCTCTTTTTTTCTTTTTTTTTTCCTTCCCCTCCTCCATGGGTTTCTGTTAAGTTTCTCAGGATCCACATAAGAGTGAAAACATATGGTATCTGTCTTTCTCTGTATGGCTTATTTCACTTAGCATAACACTCTCCAGTTCCATCCATGTTGCTACAAAAGGCCATATTTCATTCTTTCTCATTGCCACGTAGTACTCCATTGTGTATATAAACCACAATTTCTTTACCCATTCATCAGTTGATGGACATTTAGGCTTTTTCCATAATTTGGCTATTGTTGAGAGTCTGCTCTAAACATTGGGGTACAAGTGCCCCTATGCATCAGCACTCCTGTATTCCTTGGGTAAATTCCTATCAGTGCTACTGCTGGGTCATAGGGTAGGTCTATTTTTAATTTTTTGAGGAACCTCCACACTGTTTTCCAGAGTGGCTGCACCAGTTTGCATTCCCACCAACAGTGCAAGAGGGTTCCCGTTTCTCCACATCCTCTCCAACATCTATAGTCTCCTGATTTGTTCATTTTGGCCACTCTGACTGGTGTGAGGTGATATCTGAGTGTGGTTTTGATTTGTATTTCCCTGATGAGGAGCGATGTTGAGCATCTTTTCATGTGCCTATTGGCCATCCGGATGTCTTCTTTAGAGAAGTGTCTATTCATGTTTTCTGCCCATTTCTTCACTGGATTATTTGTTTTTTGGGTGTGGAGTTTGGTGAGCTCTTTATAGATTTTGGATACTAGCCCTTTGTCTGATATGTCATTTGCAAATATCTTTTCCCATTCCATTGGTTGCCTTTTAGTTTTGTTGGTTGTTTCCTTTGCTGTGCAGAAGCTTTTTATCTTCATGAGGTCCCAATCGTTCATTTTTGCTTTTAATTCCCTTGCCTTTGGGGATGTGTCAAATAAGAAATTGCTGTGGCTGTGGTCAGAGAGGTCTTTTCCTGTTTTCTCCTCTAGTGTTTTCATGGTTTCCTGTCTCACATTCAAGTCCTTTATCCATTTTGAGTTAATTTTTGTGAATGGTGTGAGAAAGTGGTCTAGTTTCAACCTTCTGCATGTTGCTGCCCAGTTCTCCCAGCACCATTTGTTAAAGAGACTGTCTTTTTTCCATTGCATATTCTTTCCTGCTTTGTCAAAGATTAGTTGGCCATACTTTTGTGGGTCTAGTTCTGGGTTTCTATTCTATTCCATTGGTCTATGTGTCTGTTTTTATGCCAATACCATGCTGTCTTGCTGATTACAGCTTTGTAGTAGAGGCTAAAGTCTGGGATTGTGATGCCTCCTGCTTTGGTCTTCTTCTTCAAAATTACTTTGGCTATTTGGGGCCTTTTGTGGTTCCATATGAATTTTAGGATTGCTTGTTCTAGCTTTGAGAAGAATGCTGGTGCAATTTTGATTGGGATTGCATTGAATGTGTAGATAGCTTTGGGTAGTATTGACATTTTAACAGTATTTATTCTTCCAACCCATGAGCACGGAATGTTTTCCATTTCTTTATGTCTTCTTCAATTTCCTTCATAAGCTTTCTATAGTTTTCAGCATACAGATCTTGTACATCTTTGGTTAGATTTATTCCTAGGTATTTTATGCTTCTTGGTGCAATTGTGAATGGGATCATAGAAATAATTTTTGAAAACAAATTCAAGAGCTATAAAATGCTTACTTATTCCAATATATTCATTCATTCATTCATTCATTCATTCATTTTAACAGTCAGTCATTAACGAAATAGGATGCATAGAATTAGATAAAAATAATCGGTACCATGGTTATCTTAAAATTATGCAGTGATTCATTCTTCAGAATTTATCTTAAGAGATTAATCAGATAAAAGCAGAAATCATATGCTGGAGGATGTTTATATAGTGCTATTTATCAAATAAATTTAGGCACAAAACTTTAAGAGAATGCAACAATAAATTACTATAACCCTGTTGAAGATGTATCTTTCAACCATTATACATAAATGTCACTCATGAAAATATTTAAGTGTAACATAAAGAAATGAAACAATAGGGGCACCTGGATGGCTCAGTCAGTTAAGTGTCCAACTTCAGCTTAGGTCATGATTTCATGGTTCCTGAGGTCAAGCCCCTCATTGGGCTCTCTGCTGTCAGTGCAGAGTGTGTGCTTCAGATCCTCTCTCCTCCTGTTTCTCTGCCTCTTCCCTGCTCACACTTTCTGTCTCTCTCTCTCAAAAATAAATAAGCATTTTTTAAAAAAATAAAAAAATAAATGAAATAATATAAAATTAACTTTAGTGAGATCATATATTTATAAAACATATTTGTGTTTGTGACAGAAGACTGTAAAATGGTAAGTAAAGATATAAAGGTATATAAAGATATAACTAGCAGTCTTTTCTTAGCATGTTAGAAATTGGGGTAATGTTAAAGATTCTGAGTCTGTTAAATTATTTATGACTTGGCACAGTATTCTGAGTAATAAAGTTCAATGATAGATCCATATTGAGAATTAGAAGAGCAAGTATTAACCATTTTTTTACAGAAATATGATCTAAGTCTAATAATATCAACATGGTTAATGGGAAAATGAAAATATTGAGATTTCAGTCCATCATGTGATTTTTCAATGAGGAATTCTCTCTTACCTATCATGGAATTGTTTGGGAAATAAATTTAGGTATAAAACTTTTGAGACACCTGGGGAGATAGTATTAGCTTAGATCTGATTGTTTTGATAGTTATAAAAATGGCTCCCAAAGAAAAGGGATGGGCAAGATGGGTGAATGGGAGTGGGAGATACAGGCTTTCAGTTAAGGAGTGAATAAGTAATGGAAATAGAAGGTACAGCATAGGGAATATAGTCAATTATATTGTGATAGTGTTGTATGGTGCCAGACGGTAGCTACACTTGTGTGAGCATAGCATAATTTTTAGGCTCGTCAATACACTATGTTGTACACCTGAAACTAATGTAACACTGTGTGTCAACTATACTTCAATAAAAAATGGCTCCCCAAATATGTCCACCTCCTAATTCTTACAATTTGCGAATATGTTATCTTATGTGCCAGAAGAAATTTTATGGGTGTGATTAAAGTAACCATCTTTAAATGAGGAGATTATCCTGAATTATCCAGGTGAATCCCAAATAATTATAAGGTAGAAAAGGCAAGGTGATGAATTCTTTCCTTGAATCTCCAGAGGGAACACAAATCTGCTGACACCTTAATTTTAGCCCAGTGAAAGCCGTTTCAGACTCTGAATTCCAGATATCTAAGATCATAATTCTGAATTTTTAAGCCACTAATTCTGTGGTAATTTATTACAGCTGCTATAGGAAACCAGTACATTAATAAATAACTAAATGTTTTTAGGAATTTAGAATATAAGCTCAATGAATTCCAAGTATGATAAACTCAAATAGATCCACATCTAGAGATCCCGTAATCTAACTTTCAGAAGACAAAGACTCAGAGACAATCATGAAAGCAGTAAGAAAGATGACTTAACTGACATTCCATCAGACACGGTGTAGGCCAGGAGGCAGTGGGATGGGACATTCAATACTTAAAGGAAAAAAAAAAAGACTGCCAACCAAGAATTCTGAAGGCAGCAGAAATTTAAATAGGTAGAAGAAAGTAAGACATTTCCAGATAACATCTGAAAAATTTTGTCACTAGAATACCTTCCCTATAAATAACACTAAAGGATGAAATGAAAAGCTACAAGATGGTAATTCAAATCCACACAAAGAAATAAAGAGCACTGGTTAAAGTTAACTGCATAGGCAAATATAGAAACAGTATAGTATACTTTTGCTTGTACCTATTTTCTTATTTGATTTAAAAGAAATTGCATAGGAGAACCTGGGTGGCTCAGTTGGTTAAGAATCCAACTTTGGCAAAGGTCATGATCTCATGGTCAGTGGATTTAAGCCCCGCATCAGGCTCTGTGCTAACAGCTTAGAGACTGGAACCTGTTTTGGATTCTGTGTCTTCTCTCTCTCTCTCTCTCTCTCTCTCCTTCTGCCCCTCCCCTGCTTGTGCTCTCTATCTCTGAGAATAAACATTAAAAAAATAAATAGCATAAACCAATAATCGTGAAATAGCGTTAATGGGTTTATAATGCATAAACATGTAATTCCTATCTCAATAATAGCACAAAAGGTGGTGGAGGGACTGGAAGGTTTGGACAAGGGACTAGAGCTACCTTGGAGTAAAGTTTCTGAGTATCCTTGAAATCCTTAGTTTTAATCCAAATCTGGATTGTTGTAACAAGTTAATTGTAATCCCAGGGCGGCCATTAAGAAAATAATTTAAAAAATTTAGCAGAAGGAATAACAAAGAAATTAAAATGGTATAATAAGAAGTATCTATTTAACACAAAATAAGGCAGCAAAAAAAGAATAAAGGAACAAAAAAGACATGGCATGTAGAAAACAAATAGCAAAACAAACAAAAGAAAACCCTACCTTATCAGTGATTATATTGTATGTGAGTGGATGACACACTGAAATCAAAAGCAGAGATTAGTAGAATGGGAGAAAAAATATTCAACTTACAGACCTGTCTATAAGAAATACCGTTGGAGTTCAAAAATATGAATAAGCTAAAAATAAACAATGGGAAAAAATATAATGTATATGAGGTAAACCATTCTCTTAACAAAATGGGTGTGGCTGTACTAACATTAGACACAAATGGCTTTAAGAAGTAAATCTTATGTTAAGCCTCTGAGACTTCAGTTTTATTTGCTATTAAATGTAGACTCTCATAATACAATAAATTTTGGCCACATTAAGGAAAATACAGTACTAATTTCACAATATGAAAAAGTAGCTCCCAAGTTATCCCTAAAAAGTAAAAAAACAAATCAAAATCAGGATTTTCACTCTTTGAAAAGGTTTTGCGATAATCATAGTCCCCTTGAATATATTATAGAAATGAAATGAGTGAATAGAACCTAAAGATTACATGAAATGGATCCTGTAAAGTATCAATAACAACATCTGGATCCTAGCAGATATTTAACAAACATTGATGGACTCTGTTACCTATTTTTAATGCCACCAGTGTGTCAACTCTTTTTAGTTTTTATTCTGATTTCACAATTTTGCATTTAAGATTGTTATGTAAAGCAATTAAATATGAAAAACAGGACTTAAATTTTTAAGAACAAAGTCAGTAAGAAATGTAGAAAGTAATAAATGAGTTTGTATGCAGGAGTAGCCAATTCTGAAGCAAGACTAAACTATAGACTAAATATCATAAATATGGCCATAATAAATATATTTTCAATAATTGTTATTAGCTTCATTACAGAGTTGCATTAGTGGAAAATATTTGTGTTTTAACATGAAATCAATACAATATTTCAACCATGAATATTAAGGTTTAATTAAAAGTAAGCTTTGGTAAAGAGAAGTTCATGTTCAGTACACAGAGAATTAAATATCACTGAAGAGATTAGGGGCAACAAATTGCACTAAAGGGGAATAAGATTTTCCATGATACAAGGAGATATAAAATACCTACTTCTGACTCTTGAAAAAAAAAATGAACACACTAAAAGTCTCATTATATGAGAAAATTCTCGGAGGAAATCACTTTGTAGGGAGCAGAATTTATATGTTTTGTGCTTCATCTTTTTGTCCGCTTGAAACAAAGGGGTATATGTAACATTTTTCCTGGATTCCAGGAAGATGCTAGCATAAGCACTTCACTTCTTATTAAGTAGACAATTTTGAGGGAATGAATCTGTCATGCGACAAAGTAGGAACCTTTTTTGTACAAGCCCCACCATCAAAAATAATAAAAATATCAACACAATGAGATACCATTTTCATTTAAATATATTTTATTGTGTTTGTTATTCTTATTAATGTTTGATTTGTTTATTGTCTATTTATCTTCACCTCCACCTTCTCCCCAGCACTTCCAGTCTTCAAACACACACACACACACACACACACACACACACACACACACATACACACACACACAATTAAACATGTGCTAGATACATTCAAGGCACTGTGCCCTTTGTTTAATTTAGTTTAATAAACACTGGAGGAGTTATTGTTATTAAATTTCCAGGTGAGGAAAGTAAGATTTAAGGAAGTTAGGTGACTCTTTTAAGTTTAATCGCACAACTAGAGACTGTGGTTCTGGAATTCAAAATAAGAACAATCTGATGATAACCCCAGTTTTTAAATATAGAATTTGAGCATAAATATAATTATCATCAGAAAAAATAAGAAAATATATTGCATCAGTGAAAATGAATGGATTGTTCTAAAGTCAAATTTTCATAACAGAAAAAGCCAGTGGAAATATATATATATTTCTATCATATCATTTATAATATATATACATATATATGTATATATATACATACATATATGCACATATGCTCTGATATATATATACATACACACATACATATACATACATATATATGTGCATGTGTATATATATACATATATATACATATATATACACATATACATATATATACATGTATATACATATACATATATATACACATATATATATACATATACATATATATACATATATATACATATATATACATATATATACATATATATACATGCATATATATGCATATATACATATATACGTGTATATATATGCATATACACGTATATATGTATATATACATATATATACACGTATATATGTGTATATATATATGTATACATATACATATGTATATATATCAGAAATGTAAAACCCAATAGAAGTATCATAAAACAGACTGAGGAAATCTGCCATAAAATAAAATAAAAAGAAAGAAAAGAAAATAGAAGCAAAAAAGGAAATTGAATGACCAATCCAATAGGTCAAAGCACACCTCCTCCTGCCTCCTCCCCAGCTCTTCTGTAGGCCTTGTTCCTACTCACAGTATCAAGGAGAGGTCCATGGTAACTTCTGTTATCTTTAATTCTGGTCTGCAGAAGATAGTCTCACCACTGAGCTTCTCAATAGGGAGAGAGATACCACAGCACATGGGAAGAGTTGAAGAAACTGTACATCTTTTTCTCGAGGTTCAGAAGGCTACCTTGGAATTAGAAGGAGATATTTTGTCCAAAATTGATGACATTCAAACATCATCTAAATTACAGTTTGTCAGGACAATTAAAGATTGTATTGAAAGATTGAGTTGGAGTAAGTTTTAAGGTATGTTCCAAGCTTATTTTTCTTCAACTTAAAATTTCTCCTAACCAGATTCTTTAAAAAAAAATTACTTTTTTATTAGCCTACTGCCACATTCAGTAAGTTTCTTTGTTTTATCTATCATCTATCTATCATCTATCTCTCTATCATCTATCAACCATCTATCACCTATCATCTGTCATCAACTATCTATCATCTAGTTAGTAGAGGGAATAATTGCTGTTTAATATCACAGAATTTAATGTCCCTTCTTCTCTGGGTGCCTGGATGGCTCAGTCTGTTAAGTGTCCTACTTTGGCTCAGGTCATGATCTCATGCCTCGTGGGTTCAAGCCCTGCATGGGGCTCTGTGCTGACAGCTCAGAGCTTGAAGCCTGCCTTGGATTCTCTGTCTCCCTCTCTCTGCTCCTCCCCCACTCACATTATGTCTTTCTCTCTCTCTCAAAAATGAATAAATTAAAAAAAATAAAAAAGAATAATGTCTCTTCTACTCATGGAATTATTCTTATAATGCTGAAATTTTCTCCCCCCACCCCCTACCTCTAGCTTTTCAAAGATTCATTGCTCTTGAGTTTGGCTTTTCAATTCCACATTTTATGTTCATGTTTTTGATCACTTCTTCCAAAATGAGTTGATTAAAAAACAAACAACCAAAAAGCCTCAGTGCTGATTTCCCTAGCACAATGAAGGGCATGTTAAGAAGAACTTCTGTCTCCTGGTGTCCTCTGTACCTGGAATGCCATCCTTAGTGGTTACTTTTTTTTCCCCTTTATTTGAAAATGAGCTCAAATGTTTCTTCCTTAGGAAGTGTTTTCTCTGGCATCTGACTAAAGAATGTAATGTATTTATTGAACCTATTTTTTAAACTCTTTAGCCTTGATATGACATCTGAAATATCCATTTTCACTTTTGCCACAATTGAGCTTAGCATTAAGCTTTCAGAGTGATGTTAACAAAATTGGCTTAATACAGTCAAATGCCTTATTTTTTAAAAGATTCTTTAGAAAATCAAACTTCACAGTTACGTTAATCATGTCTCTTTTCAATTGACTACCCACAAAAAGTCAAGTGTCTCTTAAAATCTTCAACTTAAATTATATTGCTTTCATGGTAAATGTGGAGATTTACTAAAGATTAGCAACTATCTGAAGCCTATTTAAACAGAACGTTTTCTATTTTTTTTTGGTATAACCTGCTATAAAGGCTGGAAAAAAATAGTTTATTTGTGGTTGAAGTTTTGTAACTTCATACTGAAGACAGAAGAATCCAATAAAACACCCTTTAGCTACATCAGTGAAATAACTGCATATTTTAAAATGTGAAAATGTAAGAGAAATATCTGTTTTAAGCTCTGAGTTTGTATCTACGTTGACCATCACAGACTTGCTGCAGAAATATGCCTGAGCAGATTCATACTGACATTAAATAGTCAATATTTATTATATATATTCCACCTTTAAAGGGAATTTAAAATGTCACTAAAGGTTTAATAAAGTAGAAAAATTTGAACAAGGGATCAAAAGATAAGCACAACAGTGGTAGAGTTTTTGTCATTCAAGCATAAGCTTATTTTCTGAGCTCTCTAACTTACTTTCTTTTATCAGACAGGAGAAGCAATATCAGCCCCTTAGTAAATCATACTTGCTATTGAATTATTCTCAAAATGAAAGCTGCATGTAGTATTATCATCTTGCTTACTCCTTTCTAAATATATCAAAATATGCTCATGAGATAATTAAATCCTAAAATGTATTGTGATGGCTAATTTCATAGGTCTGTTTGATGGGGCCAAGGGATGCCCAAATGCCTGGTAAAAACATTATTTCGGGTGCGTCTGTGAGGGTCTCTGGGAGAGCTTAGCAGGTGAATCAGTAAGCTGAGTAAAGAAAATTACCGTCACCAATGCAAGCGGGCATCAGCCAACTCACTGAGCACCTGGATAGAACAAAAAGGCAGAGGAGGGCAAACTGCCTCCCTGCTTGACCTAAGACATTCGTCTTCTGTCCTTGAACATTAGTCCTCCTGGTTCTGTCTTTCTCACTCAAAACAGGACATACACCATCAGCCCCCAATTCTCAGACCTTTGAACTCAGACTGAGTTATACCACTGGTTTTCCTGCTTCTCTAGCTTGCAGGTGACAGATAATGGGACATAATGGGACATAACAGTATGAGCCATCTACAGCATGAGCCATCTACAGCATGAGCCTAATACATCTCCTCAAACATAAGTATATATACAAGCATATGGATATATATATGTACACACACACACACATGTCTTTATGGTTTATTTTCATAATATCCCAAATCACAATTTCCATTGTGATTAATGTGCATTTTGTACAGGCAAATAAAAATAGGTATATTTTCTTTCTAATGTCTCCATTTAAAAAAACATTGTTGGCATTCCTTCAAGAGTTGAGGTCCACCTTACTTCTTCTTGAGTCTTTGCAGGCCATTAACTACAGTGGATGGGATATTTTGTGATTGTCAAGGCTATCAAAAAAGGTGATACAGCCTCTGCCAGGTTCAGAATGCTTGCCCTTGGATCCTAGTACCCATGCTTGGAGGAAGCCAAATATCCTTGTCAAAGCTGTATGACCATCAAGAACTTAAGGGCATTATTTGGTCCCATTAAAATGGTGCCATTATCTTTTTATGTCACAAAAGAGGCTTTATGTATTGTGAAAAGTAGGATGGAAGAGGGCAGTATTGTGTTCTTCTTTGGTACAAAAAAGGCGGGGTAGGGAAGAGATAAAACTTTTTTTTTCACAATAAAAAATGTTGTTTAGAATAATTTTGGAATTTGAGAGAATAAAGGCTCAAACTTTTGTAGTCTCTTCCAAAGAGGTATAAGCAATAACCTATTTTGAAAAGGAGGATGGACTCTACTCCTCACTCTACATATAGGGCAGACATTTTTAATAATGATGTAACTTTTCCTGTTCTGAATGCCCTGATTCAGACTGTCGAGTTTGCCCTTGGGATCATGGTTTTTCTCCATTCTTCTTGAAGTAATTGTACTTTCTGGTATGGAAGACAGTATGTCAGAGACAATGCATTTTGGTTCATAGAGTCTCTGAAACTTTCTGAACATAGAGGGCAGCACTTTCCAACAACCCATTGAGCTGACTTTTGGTTTGGTCCTAATAATTTCTGGGGGCTACAGTTTGGGCTGCTCCCTAGTGTCCCGTCAGTCTATAGCAGCTGACTGACCTTAAGGTTGAATTTCAAGTAAATCTTTTGTTCTCATCATTTCTCAGCTAAATGAAAGGAGTATAGTCTTATTGTCTATGGATATAAAATGTTTAAAATTGTCAAATATTTTATATTGATAATAACATTTGATACTTATTTTGTTGAGGACACTGCTCACATGTCATTTCCCCAGAGGACCTTTTTGTTATTATTACTAATTTTTTAAGTAAGCTCTAGACCCAATGTGAGGCTTGAACTCATGACACTGAGATCAGAGTCTCATGTTCTACTGACTGAGCCAGCCAGGTGCCCCCACAGGGGACCTTTTTGGATCACTATGCAATCCCTTTTCTTGCCTGCTTTCTTTTTCACCATAAGATATGTATTCATTTCATTTTAAAAGTTCATTCGTTTTTGGGCGCCTGGGTGGCTCAGTCGGTTAAGCATCCGACTTCAGCTCAGGTCATGATCTTGTTCTTCGTGAGCTCGAGCCCCACATTCAGCTCTGTGCTGACCACTCAGAGCCTGGAACCTACTTAGGATTCTGTGTCTCCTTCTCTCTCTGTCCTTCCCCTGCTCATGCTTTGTTTCCTTCTGTCTCTTAAAAATAAATAAACATTAAAAAATTTTTAAAAATTCATTCGTTTTCTCTTTTCCATTGAAATAAACAGTTCATAAGGGCAGGCAATTTTGTTTACCCTATTCACTATCGTATGCCCAATATCTAGAATTTTATTTGGCACATACTCAGTGCTTAAAATAAATTTATAATTTGAAATAGTACACTTGGTGATGAGGTACCAAACTCAGTAGGGCCTCTTGATTTGATCAAGGTATAGAGCTAATATATAGCACAGTCTATTTTCTTTTGATGCTTTCTAACTGGGTACCTGTAATGATTAATTTTTAACCCAAGTTCGATTACATTTAGTATTTTGAAAATGCAACTTGATATGCAGAGGAATGTGAGAACAATTTAGAGTCATTAACCTGTAAAAGGAGGCTAACACTTTTATGGCTAGGCATAACATGGGCAATGTAGATAAACAACCTTTGGGAATTCCCTGGGCTCATTAAAGTGTACAAGTTAGGAAGTGTAGTAGCTCAGGATTCTCTAAGACAGATATATTGGAGGTTTTGAAAGAAAACCTCTTGCTAAGCATCTATCACACACATCTCCCAAGTCATTTCAGTTTATGATTTATTTTCATAATACCCAAAGCCACAGCATGTCATTCAATTTCCATTGTAATTAATATGTGCTTCATCAAGGCAAATAAAAATAGATATATTTTCTAGCTTTCTAATATCTTCAGTTGTCCCTCCAAATTTATTAGACTTCTTCCCTCTTTATGATAATTTTGGCTCCTATTTCCAGAAAAGATTTCAGATGTCAATATTAAGTTTGCTGCCTTCTGTGTGGCTGTAGATTTTTAGAAGCATGATTGTAGATTTATTAGAATCCACACAGAATGGCATGTATCTATTTCTATGATAATTTAATACCTTTGAGGATGCTCTGTGACTTTCTACTTCACTAAACATAAAATATAAATATACGGGAGATTAAAAAAAAATATGTCATTACCAGAACTCTCAAGGATTCATCAGATAGTTTCTTATGTGCTATTTCAAAGCAGCAACCTTGAGATAACTGAAGCGGGCCTAAAGGTTTACCGACTGAGGCCATACTCAGTAGCTTTCCATCCAGCCCCTCTAAAGCTGCACAAAACACAATGTTGGTTAACACCATATGAGTTTAAGGTTTCGGAATGCACCCAGGTGTGCTGTTTATCCAGCACCCTTCAATTATACTGACTTCTCTTAGGTCTGGAAGAGGTGAACAAATTGACACAAGGTTAAACATATCTTCAATATATGAGTTCCCACCCTTTTCCGAACACTCAGAACAGGACCTATCTTAGTGGTGAATTGCTTCCTTACTCCCAACCCCTCTGTAGACCACTTTTTCAGTTGGACAGTGATGCATGACCCCTCTGCGGTTATGAGCCAGTGCCCACTGGTTCAGAATAGGATACTTCTGGAGGGAACCTGAGTGTCCTTGTTCATATACACTGAATTCAGCACAGCCCCCAGTCAAAATTTGTCCCTTTCATTTTTCACTCCTCTCCAAGGGATTGGGCTATGCCTCTTCTTGGAATGGGGGCATAGTGGTTTGTCTCAGACTATGAACATTGATGCTCAAACTGCCTGGAATCAAAACCTGGTTGACTACTTACTAGACGTGTGACATTGAATTAGTTTCTTAACCTGTCAGTACTTCAATGTTCTCCCCTTTCAAATGTAGATTAGAATAGTACTTCTGTCCTAGGATGTTTGGTTTGTTTAAATCATTAATTAAATGAAAAGTGCTCTGAACAGGACTAGCACAGATTACCTGCTATGCAAAGATTTGCTTTTACTCCAGTCACTGTACACACACACACACACACACACACACACACACACATCCTGACACACACACTCCCAGTATGTGAATTTTGGCTTCTTTGCCTCTTTTATCTAAAGTTCTAATTTCTCTTATTAATCTCATTAATCATTAATTTGATGCTAGATATTCTAATGCATGACAAGAGATTCTCAGGTGAGGCTTCCTGAGTGAAAATGTTCCACGGTTCTCCACACTGGTTAGCCTAATGTTTAGAGTGTTCAATGAAATCTTTCCAAGTCATTCCTATGATCAAATATTTACCCTACTGTCTAATGAAAGTAGACTCCCTATTCCCTGAGGATTCCCTGCACTTTATACAAAGTCATATTTTGTTCTTACTATTTCCTCTATCATCAGAAATTGCCTAAATCTTTTCTTTTAGTGACCAACTCAAAATTTATTTTTATTATGCAGACTTTCTCTAATTCTCTAGTCAAAATGACTTAATTCCTGCTTCAATTACATTTTGGTTAGGTTTTATGCCTCTTTCTTTACCAAAAAGAAAAAAAATAATTACTTGGATGTGCAATTTAACTACAGAGAAATGTTCACATTTTAAGTTTACAGTTCAGTGGGTTTTGACAAATACATATACCTTTAAATGCAGATTCCTTTACTCCAAAAAGTTGTCTTGAGTCCCTTACCAGGAAATCCTTACCATCTTTCTCAAATAAGGCTGTTCTGATGTCTACCATCATAGCTTAGATCTGACTGTTTTAGAACATCTTATGAAATCAGGCAGTGGATATTCTTTTATGTGTGTTAATCAAAAATTAAAGGCCCCTAAACAAGGTCATGGTAGAGGGCAGCTTAACAATAGTCTTTCTACATTATATGATGCCTATCTTAAGTCTCTCCTGTGGAATATGGATGGGATCTCAGAGTGTCTGGCACAGAGTAGGTACTCTATAAATGATTGAGTTGAATTACATATTAACTGTGGGATTGTAGAGACAGTGATTTCACCTAATGCTGAAAATTCAGTGAGACAGGAGAGAAATATTACAAGCAGGCATTTCTCACTCTTCTCACATGATGTCCATTTTTCTCTCCTGTGTCTTAGAGATTACCCTACGTTGCATTCCTGCCGCCATACATTCAGTCAATCATGAAAGACAAACCCTTGACCTTGGGAAGAAACAGGCTGGGCCTTGAGAGTGCTTTACCTAGTGTTCCACTGAAAATCTGCCTAGAGTACCTCAAGGAAGTTTTACATAAAATGAGACTCTCACAGTGTTTACGTAGAGCATAATGAAATGCCAAGTTGCCTATCTTGGCACATGTTATGCATTATCTTGCTGTCACTGAATTGGTAATATCTGTTTAATATGTATAAGTAATATAGCCTTCCCCAAAGTATATCATCTTGTCAAAATAAAAAAAATTTTCAAATCCCTCTTGGCTATATGTTTGGTATGCTCTTGAAGGAGAACTTTCTTACATCTGGAAGGAAAGGAATCTGAAATATTCGACATTGGCAACTAGGGACTGTAAAATCTATGGAGGTTACACAAATTCAGATTATGCCTGGAAACCTCTTAATTAGATTTTTTTTCAATCAATATGTAACAACAGCCACATGACTGTACCTACATCTATGTGGAAAGTGATACACTTCTTTCTTTTCTTTAAGTTTATTTTTATTTATTTTAAGAGAGAGTGCAAGCAGTGGAAGGGTGGTGGGGTTGGGGGAGAATCTCTGCTCTGACAGAGTGGAGCCTGATGGAGGGCTCGAACCCATGAACCATGAGATCATGACCTGAGCCAAAAGCAAGAGTAAGATGCTCAACTGACTGAGCCCTCAAAGCACCCCCGCTTAATGTCTTGCTGCAGGATTCTCTGGGGTTGGTTCAGGCACAGAGTTATAGAAAAACAGCAAAATATTTTCCCTCACTGTATTGCCCAATCATTGTTAATACATTACCCATTCTAATCACCCAATCCTAATATCACATCTACAGTCAAGTGACAGAGATATGCCAAAGCTGAAGAAAGCCTTTTTTTTAAACATTTTTTTTAACATTTATTTATTTTTGAGACAGAGAGACAGAGCATGAACAGGGGAGGGTCAGAGAGAGAGGGAGACACAGAATCTGAAACAGTCTCCAGGCTCTGAGCTGTCAGCACAGAGCCGGATGTGGGGCTTGAACTCACAGACCGTGAGGTCATGACCTGAGCCGAAGTTGGACGCTCAACCGACTGAGCCACCCAGCCATCCCTGAAGAAAGTCTTTAAGAATGTGTTTTGCCTCCAAAAACAAACCCAAAGGAAAAATTTTAAAAACGTAAATAGTACACAACATAATTTGAATGAGAACATAGCTTGTGAACATCACATTACATATATGGAGTATAAGTTCAGATATATTGATACCTACAGAAACAGAAATATGGTGCGAACACATTTAAAAATTGCTATGTTAGCAATATCAGCTCTCTGATGAATCCAGCCCAACAGAATGTTTACTTAGTCTTCCTGTGCCAGTCACAGGATCTACAATATCAAATAAAACTGACACCTTTCCTGCTTTTCTAGGGCAGAAACATTAAAGACATAATTACAAAAATGGTCATTGGATTCATTTGACATGTGTATGAAAAACTCTCTGAGAAGATTTAAAATCTTCCAAATGCATGGGTTCTTTCGGTAGGCTCTCCCTCAGATCTTTGACTCTTGTGCAGTGAGTATGATTATGTAGTTTCCTGGTGTGTAGCAGTTCAAAAATCGAGGTTAGAGAGAGTATACCCAGAAGAGATTTGCTAGAGGCGGGCATGTGACAATAAATAATATAAGTGACAACAGACAACTCACACCAATGTAGAAAAGAGACATAGAACCGTAGCTTCGTTCAAAAATTCAATATTTTTTCAATTTATATATTTATGTATGTGACATATTTTTTTAAAATAAGCCTTACCTGAAAGTCCAAACAATAAAATGCACGAATGTAGGGCAACTCTTACGGTGATGGGGAAATAAAGAATGAGGAGTGGTAAAGCATTAAGAGCTCTTATTTATTTTCATCCATGACCACTTCAAACACCAAACCTGATGAATCTCGAAGAATGTTCCTCTGAAATCTTAGGTTTCATCAGTTTTCCTTAAAAATAACTACAAAAATGGATACCATTGTGCCCTTAGTTTCAATTTAGTCCAGCAATCTTCTTTATAAGATTACGACCACTAGGGGCGCCTGGGTGACTCAGTTAAGCATCTGACTTCAGCTCGGGTCACGATCTCCTGTTTTGTGAGTTGGAGCCCCACATCTGGCTCTGTGCTGACAGCTCTGAGCCGGAAGCCTGCTTTGGATTCTGTGTCTCCCGCTCTCTCTGCCCCTCCCTTGCTTGCACTCTATCTCTCTCAAAAATAAATAATAAACATTAAAAAATTATAAGAATATGACCATAAGAACAATACAAATAAAGAATTTATGCTGACAAAATAGAAAGAGAACTTGACTGAGGTGGCAAGCTTCAGAGTTAAAATTAGTTTTGCCTTTTGCTGTACATCCTTGTGACTATTAGTCACGGTCTATGCTTCTAATAGTTTCCTATTGTTTTTGTAACAAATTATCACCAATTTAGAGGTTTAAAGCATGGAAGTATATTATGTTACAATTCTATAGTTCTTTTTTTGTCTATTTATTTTGAGAGAGAGAGAGAGAGAGAGGAAGAGAGAGAGGGCCGGGGGAGAGAGAGAATCTCAAGCAGGCTTGGTACTCTTAGCACAGAATCCAGTGTGGGGCTCTGTCTCATGAACCATGAGATCATAACCTGAGCAGAAATCAAGAGTCCGACGCTTAACCTACTGAGCCACCCAGGTGCCCTATATTATGTGACAATTCTGAAGGTCAGAAATCTCATGCAGATCTCACTGGCTAGAAACAAGCTGTTGGCCTAATTGCGTCTTTCTTGGGGCTCTAAATAGAACCTTGCTTTTTCCAGCTTTTGGAGGCCACCTACTTTCCTTTTGGCTCATGAACCCCTTCCTCCATATTCGAAGTTAAGAATGTTGGGCCAACCCTTATTCTTGCTCCCATGTCTCTGATTCTTTCCCCTGATTCACTCTTCCATTTTTAGGGGCTCTTGTTCCGTGGGGCACACCTAGATAATCTAGGATAATTTCTCTATCTTAAGACAAGCTGATTTAGGAAACTTACTATTGTGTGATCTTTAATTCCCTTTGCCATTGTACCTAGCATATCCACAGATTCGATGGATTAGAACACAGGCATCTCTTGGGAATCACTATTCTTCCAATCACAGAGCTCTCTTTTTCTCTTCTCTATTTTGCTAATATTTTTTAAAGCAAGTTGGTTTTAGAGCTTAATGAATTTTAAGTTAAATGTTGTATATGAAAGTTTTTTTTGAATACTGTAAAGTAATATATAGAAATAGGTGGAGGGGATTGAGAGGCACACATTTCCAGTTACAAAAAAAAATCACAAATATTTAAAATACAGCACAGGGAATATAGTCAATAACATTGTAATAACTTTGTGTGGTGACAGATAGTGACTAGACATAGTGGTGATTATTTTGTAATGTATATAAATGTCCAATCACTGGGCTATACACCTGAAACCAAAGTGATGTTGTATGTCAACTACACTTCAATAAAAATAAAGTGATATTTAGATTTAAGTTGATATTATAACATGATTTGTTTTTTGAATTTATGAGAAAATATCTACAGGACATGTCTAGAATTTTTTAAAAGTGGTGTGCCTTTAAAATGATTTTCTTCACAAAAAAATGATTTATTCACCAATTCAAATGAGGAATCTGATAAGAATGATTAATAATAATAACAGCATTTACTGTTTATTGAACAGATATACTAGACACAGAGTTAGGTTCATTTCACACATTAGTTCCAATCCTCACAACAGTCATGCGAATGAAGATTTAAAATTTGCATTTATAGATGTTGCAATTGAAAGCAAGAAGAACTAAGTAACACAACCTAACAACGCCACAATTTAAGCAGCAGAGGCAGAATCTGGGCTTCAAATTCCACAGTCTTTGCACTCCTACACTTCCCCCTGCTTTCTTGCAACATGAAAAAAAATAAAATTTTTATTTTTAACCTACTGAAATATACCTTGTTTTGGGAGTTTAACATAGTCTATTCAGACAGATAAGATTTCCAAATTAAAAAAAAAAAGTTGGAAAAGAGTTCTAGAAAGATAGATTGGAATTCCAGGAAGAAGATCACCACAAACAAATGCAAAACTGTGAAGCCTTTTAGATATATATTTAGGAACATTTTTGCCGACATGCAGGTTGTGTGGAAGGAAAATAAGGATTGGGAATCAGGGTAGAGACAGACTGCTCAAGAGATTATACTATTAAGGTAAGGTTTTTACACTTAATTTAGTAGACATTTGGGACCCTGGAAGGCCTTGAGGTTAGAGGAGATTGTATATAATATAATTCATATTAAAGATTCTGGGGTTTTCACTTAAAAAAACTTTTTCTTTTTTCTTTTTCTTTTTATTTTTTGAGGGGGGAGGAGCAGAGGGAAAGGAAGAGAGAGAATCCCAAGCAGACTCCATGCTCAGTGTGGTGCCCGACCTGGGCTCAATCTCTCATCATGAGATCCTGACCTGGGCCGAAATCAGGAGTCCGATGGTAAACCGACTGAGCCACCCAGTGTCCCTCTCTTTTTCTCCTGAGAGATCCTGCCACTCTCCCAGGACAGAGGCTTTCAAATATATCTCTTAATTTTTTTCTTATATGATGACACAGTTTGTTTGTATTCATGATGATGTGTAGTCAGCAAAAATACTTGTGTATATTCAGAGGAAAAAAATTAAAAGCAATCTTTCAATATCCTATAAATATCTATAGCCTTTTCATTTGGGAAAAGTTGAATGCACATTTCTGAAACCAACTCACCACACTCTATAAAATAATGTCCCAGGCACACATACCCATAAGCATATTAAATATTCCATGAGTCCCTATAAAAACCTTAATATATATTTTCAATCGCCAGAATGTATATATATTTAATGTCAGACCGAATCAAATACCAAATGTATTCTAATGATTTTGAAGATATCCAACCAGCCATTTCCAGGGAGATAGGCTATCAATCAAAGTAAAGATGAAAAATATAACTTTATCATAGAAATCATATGGGTATAGAGAAGTAGGAACTGAAGTGATAGTTTAGAAAAGTTACTTCCAGCTAAAAAAATGTCATTATTGGCAATGCCTTGAAAATCATTAGGATTATTGTCATTTTTGTGTGTGTGTGAAAATACCTATCAAGCTTCTTTAAAATAAGCACCGAAAAGCATGGAAAAAAAAATTCTAGGTTCTTGCTCAATATATGTCAAACCTTGTCTCTACTCTGTTACCCACCTGCCATATATTGTAAGATATATTCACACTGCAAAGCAATTTCTGACCCTTCATGGGGTCATTTTTCCAGGTTTTCTATCACTGTGAGTGGTATAGGTCCAAAGAGCCATTCTTTCCTGGGGCAGC
Source organism: Lynx canadensis (assembly GCF_007474595.2). Lineage (NCBI taxonomy): Eukaryota > Metazoa > Chordata > Mammalia > Carnivora > Felidae > Lynx > Lynx canadensis. The sequence goes on from NC_044312.2 coordinate 78,751,798, forward strand.
TAATGTAATGATACGTAGATATAACTGCAGATACAGAATATCTCACTAAAGCCAAATTAAATGTATCTCCAGGTCAACCTTCCCTTAGCTGGACATCAAAAGTGCCCATGAGGTCTATAAGCAGTGTGGCACAAGAGAAGTTGAAGTGGACATAAAAAGCAGTCATAATTGATTGCAATTAAAATATTTTATATTTCGCAGATTTGACAGAAACATAAGACCATGTGCACACATTTCTTTAGAGCACCTTCTAGGACTGTGGAAAAGGTCTAGGCAAGGGGCAGCTGGTGGCTCTGTTGGTTAAGTGTCTGACTTCCGCTCAGGTCATGACCTCACGGTTTGTGGAATCCAGAGGCGAGTCAGGCTCTGTGCTGACAGGTCAGAGCCTGGAGCCAGCTTTGGATTCTGTGTCTTTCTCTCTCTCTGCCCTCCCCCACTCACTCTTTCTCTCTCAAAAATAAATGAACATTAAAAAATGTTTTTAAAAATTAAAAAAAAAAGGTCTGTGCAAGTGAGGGTCTCTGGAGTTTTGTTTCATCAGCTTCATGGTTTATATGGAGAACATTTTCCATACCATATAATTTTTCAAATATCAGCACTCTAAATCTATTATGGTAATTTTATTGTTCATGTATATTTTATGGTATGCCACTGTAAAACCTTTGAAAAGGCAAGTGGTATATAAATTATGAATTAAAGCACAAATAGGACTGGGGGTCAGAAGCTTTGCCACTCACTAGCTACATGTATGACATTAGGTTACTACTCAATCTCTCTGGGCTCCAAGTTCCTAAACTCAATGGTGTAAAGCCAATTAAGGCTGAATATAAGGTTATGTGGTAAAGTGGGGTGACCTCAAATGGCCTAACCGCAAGTTCCCTCCCCACTCTGCTGTAGCAGGTGAGACCCCGCTGACCAAACACCTTCCTCATCAAGGGGCCCAGGCACAGTTCCTATTTAACCCTGAGTAGTGACTGTCGGTCTTTGCCAGCCCAAAGAATTATCCTAAGAAGCCAATCAGTTCCTCGCATGGAGACCAGGGGTCACATCACTCTCCTGGTACCACTATTTTACAAACGAAGGAACAGAGTAGATAGTCTAAAAAAATAACCTGAGCTGACACAGACCCAATAACTGAACAAGCCGTGCATGAACTCCCCCACCCCCTGCCAAGCAAGTTTTCCATCATTTCAGAACAGATTCCAGATTATTATGAGCATCAGGGCGCAGATAGCAGTGTGAGCAGAACTAATTTTCTCAGCGGAAGCAGTAAGATTTACTTCTTCTCTCTGTCAGTACCCACTTCCAGGCCTGCAACCCCAAGAAGCGTTTGCCCACACAGATGGGCTGTCTCTTCCAGATTCTGCTGAGACCTTTCCTGCCCAGCTCTCTTGCCCTTTCCACTATGGCAGAACCTCCCATAATGGTACCCACACCACACCACACAGGTGACCTTCTTGTCAACCTTCCCTTCTCCCCCGAAACAGCACGTGACTTCAAATCACTCTGGGTCTTTCTCCTATATCTCCGCCATGAGACAGGCGTGTAGGACCCCCTCAGCCCACTTTACAGATGTTCATCCCAGCGATAGTGGACCAACATTCTGTGAGATTATTTGCATAGAAGAGTGCATGAAACGCTGAGGGGCCTATTTTCTGCAAAGGCAAACTGGAGAGGAGTTTCTGCAAAAGCAAGCAAGGAGAGTTTCCTTTGCATGTCTTATGTGTTTTTTGTTTGCAGCCTCTTGAGATGCTGGAATCTGTTTGGAAATAAAGGAGCCTCAGCAGGAGTGTTGCCAATTTCCTTGGTAAAAGAATCACAAAGAAAACGGGGTTTGAATACTTGACTTTTGCTGTTCTTTTTATGTTTTTTTTTTTGTTTTTTTAAAGATTTGTTTTTTTTTTAATTTTTTTTTCAACGTTTATTTATTTTTGGGACAGAGGGAGGCAGAGCATGAACAGGGGAGGGGCAGAGAGAGAGGGAGACACAGAATCGGAAACAGGCTCCAGGCTCTGAGCCATCAGCCCAGAGCCCGACGCGGGGCTCGAACTCACGGACCGCGAGATCGTGACCTGGCTGAAGTCGGACGCTTAACTGACTGCGCCACCCAGGCGCCCCTAAAAGATTTGTTTTCTTAATGTTTATTTCCGAGGAGAGAGACAGAGTGCAATCGGGGGAGGGGCACAGCGAGCGAGAGAGAGAGAGAGAGAGAGAGAGAGAGAGACAGAATCCGAAGCAGGCTCCAGGCTCTGAGCTGTCAGCACACAGCCCCATGTGGGGCTCGAACTCACTGACCGTGAGATCATGACCTGAGCCGAAGTCAGATGCTTAATCGACTGAGCCACCCAGTTGCCCCTGCTGTTCTTGTTTTTATTTTTTAATTTTGATTTGCCCTTTAATGAGTAGAGTAACTATTACATCCATCAGAGGACAGGATGAAATTGTGGCAACATATGCTTTCTTATGTTAGCAAGATGCTCCAATACTAGAAGACTCTTAAAAACCTTTGCCTCATGATGAGCAGGTGTGGGGGGGCGGGCAGAGCTGGAAGGAAGCTGAGCAGCAGCAAGGCAATGTGGGAGAGAAGTTAGGGGAGCAGCAAGATGTAAGAATCGCAGGGCTCTAGAGGATCAAAATGGTGGATCGAGGCAAGTAAGGCAGGATGGCGGGAATTCTTAGGTGGGATGTACATGGATTTGAAAACTTATATGTAATGTTACAACACTATTCTACATATGAGAAACAAAGAAATGCCATGCTCAGAGAGATTTCTTGAGTGAAAAATCAGAAGTTACAAAAGGATTAGACTGTTTTAGAGAATCTGTGTATTTAATTAAAAGTACCTAAATAAATCCTTTGATTCCAATCTGCCATAATTGATTACATTTGCTTGCCCTTAATTCTTTAGCATAATAGGAAAAGTTATAATGCATCATTTTAAATACCACAAGATGGCTTAGCAGTGAACTTGTGCCATGTGCAACAAGATGTAATGGGGTTTTCAGTTAAGAGTAAGGAATAAAGAAGGAAGAAAAGCCATGAGGCTTTAAAGTCCTTCTACTAAACTAGCACCTTCTACCTCATAATTAGCAAGGTGAATGTTGATTATATTAATAGAATTAATTGAATAGATGAGAAATGCAATTGTTGAGACATGCTTGGAATATGAGTTTTTGAAGCGCGTGAGTTTTAACAACGGATTAAGATCTGTGTATACTGAAATAATTCTCTGCAGTTATCAACAAAGCTGAAAGCTTACTTGTTTTTCTTCTTTATCTTTGAGACTAGGGGTACAATGTAACATAGTGTTAAGACTTCTGCTCTCCAGTGAGACTGCTTGGTTTGAAACTGATTTCCCCAGCTCACCTGCTCTATGACCTTGGTGACATCACTTCCATTTTCTAGGTCTCAGTCTCCTCATAGGTAAAAATGAGAAAAGCTAAAAATGCTTTAATAGAGGGCATAAAACAATAAAGCTATCAATAAATGTTAAATGCTTCATAATTGGTTTTATTTTGTCTGTGCCAAGGACCCGGAGAACGCATTGTACCTTCCATTTTGTCTGAACTCGTACAAGCAATTTTGCCTTATAATATGAAATCCATTTCAAATTACAAAGCCTGGGGTTTGAGTTCAGGATTCCCTGTTTACTGCTGGATTCTATTCACAGCTTCGTGTTTCAGATTTCTTGGTTGTTCAATAAAAACAAAATAATGTTTTGGGGAAGATTTTTTTATAAAAATTAAATTATGAAAAAAATAATTTTTTTATAAAAATTCATGAATCACCTATCACAAGGGGACATTTATGTACCCTTCCTTTTCTTTAGCCTTTCCTAATTTTTACTGCCCAAACATACTACTCCTAAGTTTTAACAAGTTTCATATTCAAATAGAATTGGAAATGAATTGAAAATACACTAATCTGCTCAACTTTTCTTATTTAGTGCTTGGGGAAGGTTGTAAGGCACAATGCCTTTGAATGTCCCGTTACATCCAAAAAAAAAAAAATGTATTCATTCCTTTTGTAATGCTTATTAAATTATATTACTTTTATTAAGGGGACATTTCACCAGAACCCAAACTAATTTTTATCACACTCTCTATTCAGAAATAGAAAGGCTCCTATATAAGGCCGTATATGGGAAAGAGGAAGTGTTTAGACTTCCCTTATCAAGCTTATAATATTCAGAATTTTAAAGTTTTAAATAGAATTCCAAAATGCTTAGTAAAGTTTGAATAGTTCTAGTTTATTGCAGGATGAAGACTGTCAAATGATGTGGAGAGCTAACGAAGAGAAGCCTGAAAGAGAGTTCCCATGGGACCTACCCAAATATTTACAGGCTCCTTGGAAGAGGTAGTCTTTAAAACGAGACACAAAACCAAGACAGGGTGTTTAATGGTGATCTGGGGTGGAGGGTAAATAAGACAAAGTGAGGATTTAGTGTGTTTACAATTGCTGTGTAACAAAACATTCAAAATTTAGAAGCATGAAACAACCATTTTACCCTGCTCACAGACTCTGTGGGACAGAAATTTAGGCGGTGGTTTGTCTCTGTTCCATAGCTTCTGGGAAGCCTCAGCTGGGAAGACGTGAGGTGACATGATGGCTGGGGCCAGAAATAATCAGGAACTTTGTTCACGCATATATTTGGCACATGGCCAGAGTTACTAGAAGGCTGAGTTTCCCTGGAGCTCTGAATTGGAATACCTATACCTTGGGTCATGATGTGGCCTGGGCTTCCCAAGCATGATGACTGGATTTTTGAGAAAAATTTCCCAAGAGCAAGTGGCCCTAGAGAGCAAGGTGGCATTGCATGAACTTTCCTCTCCTAGACTCAGAAGACTCACAGCGTTACTTTTAGTGCATTCTACTCCTTACCATCACTAAGCCTGGTCTAGATTCAAGGAAAGAGAGAATAGTCAAAATTGCAGGCTTACTTGAAAATCACCACATAGAGAAGCCCAGTGACCTTATCTTCCTATTTCTTACACAAATATATATGAGATATTTGACCTATTGCTTTGGAATGTATGATGTCAGAGGCAGACCGTAATATTTTGGGGATAATGGTTGTATATACTCAGAGGGAACTAGCAGTATCCAGACTCTTGTGAATTTCTTGCTTTTCAGTTCACAACTGAGATACGGTAGTTGGTTCAGAAAGTTGAAACTAAACAGTAAACTGAGCTTTGAGCAAGACTCTCTAAAAGACCAGACTATTTGAAATTTCATGACAGAGGAAAAGGTTAGAAAAGATCTTCGATGTCAGATGTGTGATATTTTCTTTTTATGTATAATCATTGTGCTTTTATGATCGAAGGTGAGTTTTGCCAATAGGTTTATTTCCTTTTAAGGCAAATAGCATGAATAAAGCAAGGCTTTTTTATGGATCTTTCATAATAGAAATCACCTGTGATCTTCATTAAAAGTCAGACCCTCTGGATATCCCATAACTTCTTTAATATAGTAAAAGACAAGGGTCTTTGCATTTAAATTAAATTACATTTGCCTAGCTTAGCTTTGACAGTAGGAGTTTGTTCCTGCCCTTACTTAGTTATAATCCTGGAGATGGGGCAGAGAATCAGAGAATCTTAAAACTTCAAAGAACATTGGGAAATATCAGTCTAGTCCCTGTATCTTATGTTGTAAGAATAATAAAAATCAAAGCAGTTAAATGACTCACCCAGAACCATAGAGGGAATTAATAGCACAACTTCTAATCCTAAAACTTTTTCAGTGAGTGTCTTTGTCTCTTCTCCCTGTCTTTCTTAGGTTTCATTCCCTCAGCTCCCAAACTTTTCTGTCATAAAAAGAAACCACTTTTGTCAGACTTGAAACATTCTTTCTCATCAAACTGTAAAGAGCACAGTTTTAATATCACATTCTGACACAGTTTAAGAAACTCATTATTGTGACCTTTTCACAAATGTTTACATGGAAGATGGCTGGCAGCGTTTGACAGTTGATGTAAGGTTTCATGTTTCAGAAAGATTGGGATGGCAAACAGTTCCTCATCATTTTATTGTTAACAATCTGCAGATGATGTGGGTAACATCCTAAGTGGGTTACTTAGCTTTTTATTCATAATGTAGAATGGCTAAGCAGAGAGAAAAAACACTTGCTGATAATTTAAGTATTTTATATAGGTACCTAAATAAAATTTATTTTCTTTTAGGATGACAGTAGGAGAAATTTGCTTATTGTCTAATAACTTTCATCTCTTGAACTTTACTTTTGTTTTAAAATAATTTTATAACACATCTGTGATGATCAGGCCATACATTATTCGAAGTTGAAATAAATTTAAAACTTTGCTTTCAGCAACAAGAGTTAAATTATAAATGAAATAGTTTTTAGCATTCTTTCTCATTGATTGATTGGTTGATTTATTGATTGATTCAATAACTAGGTGTTGAGTTCCAGTTATATGCTAGGGACTGTGTTAGGAATTGAGGATAGTAAGTGCCCTTACATACCTCAAAGTGGTTCAAATACTATTCATATTTTTCTTCCCTGGGAACAGAGAAAAAGAAAAGATACTTGACTTGAGCCATTAGAAACATGGATTAGTGGCCTGGAAAAACCGGGAAGGGGATGAGAAATCAGGGATTATATGTTATGGTCCTTCTTCTCCTGAATCCTACCTAGATCTCTCTATGGAAAGCTGCTGCTGCTGATTCTAGATCTCATAGATACCTTTCTTCTTGTGTTTAAAATATTTGTTGGTATGAATCTTTCATTTGGTGATTACTTAAAGTGATAAATTTTGAAATAATTCCCTCTCTCTCTTTCCACAACACACACACACACACACACACACACACACACACACACCTCCAACAACACTGAAGCTCCTTTGGGAAGAGAAGGAATGAGGGAGAATGCGTTAACTGTAAGGTTTCTTCTAAATTATCTGCTAAAGTCTTTTGGGAATACAGATAACAAAAATTGTTTTTTTAATTGTTTAACTCACACCAACTAATGTCCAGAACATTTCTTTTATAATTCATCTTAATTCTGTAGTTCATTTTTTTTTTTTTTTTAATGCAGGGGAGGTGCAGAGAGAGAGGAAGTCACAGACTCCAAAGCAGGCTCCAGGTTCTGAGCTATCAGCACAGAGCCTGACACAGGGCTTGAACTCAAAGACTGCAAGACCATGACCTGAGCCAAGTGACTGAACCACACAGGCACCTGCTGTAGTTCACCTTTTTATTGCCTCTTTGCAAGCATTCTCCTCTTACCACTTCCTTTCTTTGTCACGTTGTCCTTAGCTAACCTCCAACTCAGATTTATCAGTGAGCTATTACCATAAGAATACTCCATAACAAACCATCTCAAAGCACTTAAAACAATGATTTATTCTCATCCATTCATTTGTGAATCTGCTAGACTCGGGTGGACACAGATTGAGTATGTCACTATTGGGCTTTTAGCTGTAGATTCTACCCAGGTCTGCTCTGTGTATCTCTAGCCCTCATGAACTGGCAGTTAACCAAGCTCTGCTCTTCCCATGGGAAAGGGTGGGTGAATAAAGAACATAGCAATCGTGAAAACATCATTTAAGTCTCTGAGACTGTCAAGTCTGCTATCTGATTGAACTAAGTAAGTCACATGGCCATGGCCAAAGTTTCAGGGGTGCTTAGAATGAGGATAAACACATGTGTGGATTTATAATTCTTTGATAAGAGTGTTAAAGGATGTTAGTGATAATTCAATCTAGTATCATTATTAAGCCCTATTATCCCTCTATTCCAGTGTTGCTCTGGGAAGTTAAACGGGACCAGAGAAAAACCTTCAAACTTGCAGATTGGCCTCACTTTGTATTCATGACCATTGACGTCAAAAAGCAGTCAATACTGCTCAATAGTCCTACATGATATCCCAGAAAGTTCATATTCTCATTCTCTTCAAAACAATTTTTTAAAGAGTTCTTTTTTAAATGTTTATTTATTTTGTGTGTGTATGACAGAGAGAGAGAGAGAGAGAGAAGAGGAGAGAGGGAGGGGCATAGAGAGAGTGGGGGAGGGGCAGAGAGAGGAGAGAGATAATCCTAAGCACTGACAGTGCAGAGCCAGATGTGGGGCTTGATCTCTCGAAACTTGAGATCATAACCTGAGCCAAAATCAAGAGTCAGACTCTTAATCAACTGTCCCATCAACTGAGCTACCCAGGTGCCCCAACAATTTTTGTACTCACTTGCCTCTTTCTTCAAATGTGGTTTTGGTTTGTCCTCTCCAGTAGAATGTAATCCAATGAAAGCAGATATCTTTGAAGGTTTTGATCACTGATGCGTGTTAAGTTCTCTGAACAGTACCTGGTATATAGTGTGTATTCACATTTTGCTGATATAGATTATTCTAATTTTGATTAAATAATTAATTGGCTTAACATACCATGTCTCTTGCTAGAATATGAGTTAGATTAGTGACCTTTCTTTTTTAATTAGTATAAACCCAGAAACCAGAATAGTTTCTTGCACAAGGCACTCAATAAATATTTGTTGAATGAAATAGCTTACTGTAGTATTGCAAATATTATTCCAAACTAGAAAATCCAGTGTCTGAGATTATTTAATGCAGGTTAAGGTGACACAAATTAGAAAGAATATGTGTTTATTATGTTATTTATTGGAGAACCAGTAGCTTGTTTCAAGCTAGCAGATTATTTACATAATTCTATAGTAGTTTTTATTGTATAACTTTATTTTTCTATGAAGAATTACACTAATTGCAATACAAAGCAGAAATGTAGGTCTACACTTAATGTGTATGTTTTGCTTTATCATGTTCCTCCAGCTTCAAATAAATTGCTTTCAAAAAACCTATTTATAAATGTATTTAACATATTGGATGGCACGAAGTTAATTGCTGAGGACACAATAGGTATTCAATTAGAAATGTAAAAAGAAGTGGGACCAGAAATAATGTGTGTTATAGTTTTGAGATTACTCACCTTGTTTAATTGTTGCAAGCAAGACACTGGAGCCAATGATTAATGATCAGCAGTCTGCCGGGCATTCTTGGGCAGCATTTCAAGGACATCAGTAATGAGAATGTTGAAACTAAGAATGGACACAGATGAAAACTTGGAGTTACTTTTAATGCATTATTGTCCTTCCCTTTGATGTTTACAAGTTATATTTCAACATCAATATCTTACATATTTCTGAGTGGCAGTAGTATGATTTCCAGAAATGTGCAAAAGTTGAACTTAGTAGATAGATTTTCCTAAATTAACAGTCAAAATCTAAAAAGATCAGTTGATACAGAAGGGTTAAGATTCTGTGATATGTACCATCATGCTTAAGGAAAACAAAGTACAAATAATTTGAATTTTCAAATGGACCATTTATCACTTTCCTATTGGTTTAAGTCCTAGCCTCAAAACCTTGGAATTTATTATTATTATTATTATTATTATTATTTACTGAACATTACAGGAAGACAAGCTGATGACAGTGCATTAATACATAATTCAACTATGTTTATTGACTGCCTACGCTTTGCCAAATAGAAGCCTGGGCATTGGGGATATTACAATGGATAAGATATGGCGTTTTCCTTGAAAGAATTCACTGTCTAATGCAGGAAGACAAATAAGTATATTAAGTCATATTTCAGTATGATAAGCCTGATAGGAACTCAAGACAGCACTGAGGAGAAAGTTAACTCTCTCTGAGACCTTCACAGCAGTCCTAATGTTAGACTAAGGATTCAAACTGAGTCGTGTATGGTATGCTTAAGGCTACCAGGTATATAAAGCATAAGGCAACATTATCATAGAATAAATCACAGAAGAGACATGAATCTAGCTTCTTCATTTTAATGATTATAAAACTGAAGGCCAGAGATGGTGTAGGATTTAGCCAATGTCATGCAGGGATCTTGAAATGAAGTCTGGACTTAGAACTCATAACTGCCAGTTTATTCACATTTCTATTGTATAACAAAACTTCTCTGCAAATGAAGAAAGATGCTGTTAGTTTTGTTCACTTGTAGTAGCCACTACCTGCTTCCCTAAATTTAGATATGTACTTGTTTAATAACAAAGCCTGTATTTGTTTGTGTCACACATCTTTTATAAAATACTGATTAGTTCAAGCAAATATGGCAATCCACACCCCCCCTTTTTTTTTTGCCCCCCCTGTGGTGTAGCAGAAAGGCTGCTGGAAGGGACCTTTGGGGAATGTTTTCTCACCAATTAAAGAGAAGCAATAAAGGAAAATGTTTTCTCTTACTGAAAGAAGTTGTTGTGTGGGCTTGTAATGCCCAGTATTTAGTCAATAGGTTATGACCCAGAGAAGAAGTGAACTGACACACTGAAGATAGGAGAGAACAAAGCCGAAAAGTACTGTGTCCTTGATGACACTAATAGGCCATTGGCTTAAGCAACCCTGGAGTGGTCCTTTCTAAGGGACTTTGTTAGTGACATGATTAATATTCCCTATGGTTTAAACCAAATGAATCAAAATGCAGCGTTGCTTCAAATAGCTCATTCGGAGATACCCATCACTCCAGTCACTAGCAATTCAGAAAATGCATTAGAATAGAAACAGTTTTTTAAATTGTCAGTTGTTTGTGCTAACTTTTCTTGTTGAAGAAGTTAGAATATATATTTTTAAATTATTTAAAAAATTTTGAGGTCATTGTTCATAAGTATGTATTTGTAACAAACAAGGCAGATAGATCACTTGTACTCTTTACCCAGATTTCCTCATTGTGCAAAACTATAGTGCACTATTGAACCAAGATATTGACATTGATACAGTTAAGATATGGAACACTTTCCACCATATGTTCTTCTGTTTATAACCACACCTGCCACCAGCCTCCTACTTTTGGTGACCACTAATATATCCTCCATTTCTATACTTTTGTTATTACAAGAATGTTACAGAAACGGACCATACAGCATGTAACCTTTTGGGATTGGCATTTTTTATGCAGCATGATTCTTTGGAGATTAATGCCAGTTGTATGTATCAATAGTTTGTTCCTTTTTTGATGCATAACATTTCATAGTGGTGTGTACTCCAGCTTGTTTAACCACTCACTCATTGAAGGGTATCTGAGTTGTTTCTATTTTGTGCTATTACAAATAAAGTTACTATAAACATCCATATACAAGTTTTGTGTGGACATATGTTTTAATTTCCATGGGTAAATATCAGGTTGATTTCTGGTTATATAGAAGTCATATGTTTAACTTAAAACAAAACAAAACAAAACAAAAAACTGCCCCTTTTCCAGAGAGACTCTACTATTTTATATACCCACTAACAATGTATGAATAATCTAGATTCTCCATATCCTCACCAGCATTTGATTTTGTCATTATTTTATATTTTAGACCTTCTGATAGGAGTGTACTGATATATTCCTGTGGTTTTAATTTGCATTTCCCTAATGGATAATTAAGTTAAATGTCTTTTCATGTTTTCATTGGCCATCTGTATCTTTTTTGAAGATATGCCTGTTCAAATATTTTCTTATTCATTTTTAATTAGATCGTTTGTTTTCTACTGTTGAGTTTTTAGAGTTCTTTATATATTCTAGATACTGGTTCTTTGTCAGAAATGTGGTTTCAAATATTTTCTTGCAGTTAATAGCTTGTTGTTTTAATAATTTCCTATGGGACTTAGAACCAATGTATGTAATTCGATGTTATAATTTATCACCTTTCTCCTTTTATAAGTTGTGCTTCTGGTGTCAAATCTAAAAACATTTGGCCTAACCTCAGATTCAGAAGAACTCTTATGAATTTTTTGTTCTAAAATGTCCATATTTTTACAGTTTACACTTGAGTCCATAATGTGTTTTGGTTTATTATGTAAGATGTGAGGTAGTCAAGGTCCCTTACCCACCACCTCAAGGGTATCCAGGTGCTCCAGCGCCTTTTGATGAAAAAAAAAAAAAAATCAAACCCTTCCATTGAATTGCTTTTGTACTTGTGTCAAGTCACATTTTATGGATATATTTCCTATGGAAATGCAAAAACTCTGGAGCAGCTAAAACAAATTTAAAAAAAAAGAATAAAATGGAGGAATCACTCTATAATTTCAAGACTGATTTTGCAGCTAAAGCAATTAAGAATGGAGCAGAATAGAGAACACAGGAAAACACAAGCTTTCAAATTTTTCTTCCCTTATCTTTAATTGTTAGAAGCTTAATTGTGAAGTGTCTTGACATGGATTAATTTGAGTTTATGTTATTTGAGATATGCTTTGGGTTTGCGCCTTTCTTTTTTTGTTGTTTTAAGATTTTATTTTTAAGTAATCTCTGCACCCAACATGGGGCTTGAACTTACAACCCCAGGATCAAGAGTTGTTTACTCCACTGAGCCAGCCAAGTGCCCCTGAGTTTATGCCTTTCACCAAATTTCAGAATTTTCACTTTTTATCCTAATACTCTTTCTGCTTAACATTCTTCAATTCCTCTGAGACTTGAAATATATAACTTTTTGATCTTTTTTTTAATGTTCTGCTGATTCCTTGAGGCTCTGCTTATTTGATTTTTAAGTCTATTTCCTCTCAGTTGTTCAGATTGGATAAATTGTATTGATCTGTCCTCAAGTTCACAAGTCCTCCTGTCATCTCCACTCTACTACAGAGCCCACCAGGAGAGATTTTGATTTCTGGTACTGTATTTTCTCAGTTCTGCAATTTCCATGTGATTTTTTAAATGATTTTTGTTTCTTTGATGAGATTTTCCGTCTGTCTTACTGGTTCAGTTTGGTGTTATCACAGAGACATTTGTCCAAACCCAATAGAACTGAACCTCTTCTGAACCTGTTTTAATGCTAGTTTGGGGATCAGGAGACATTGGATCTGGATTACCTTCTTCTTTAGGATGGGGTTTGTAGATGCTGTATATTGCTGTGTGATTTCTCTAGTCCTGAAGACTTCAACCAATTTGAATTACTCTTTTTTTTTTCTCTCTCAGAATTGCCTTGTGTCTATTTCTTGCTACATATTTCTGGTTTATAGTTATACTTTGGGGGAAAGGGGTAAGGAAAGATGAATCTGTGCTATCTTGTTTGGACTAGAAGTGTCTATTTAGTTTCATATCTGAATTTTAGCTACAACTATACCAGGGCATTGAGTGTAGCTTATGGTTGATTTAAAATGTTTATTCAACATTCTGGTCTCAAATGATTTAATTGTAAAATATCCATGTGCTCTGAAGAAAGCTCTTTGATTAGTGAATAATGATTTTAGTCCCAGTTAGAATACTACACTATTTAATTAGCTAAGTCTAGTGGCCACCTATAAATTTGCGGGCCGCTTGTTAGGTTAAAAGTTAAAGGAAGAAAGATAGGAAGGATATTTTAATCAAAACTGAAGGTGGAAAAGATGGTTGTTGACCTGCTAGGAATTAAGCCATCTTGGCTAGTGGTGAGGATACATGACATAATGCACATAAACTGTGTAGTAGGGACTCAATACGTCGTAGTTGCTTTTATTTTCATTACTGTTGTTGCAACTATGTTTAGAATCTAACCAATTCAATTTGAGTAGTGAAGTATTTAGCATTAGAGTTCTAGGTGCAGCAAAAGCCCTTTACCACTTGCAAATTCCCTCATCTGCTGCCATAATAACACTAATTACTAACATTAGCATACTGCAGTTACTAGAATCTGTATGAAGAACAGTCTCTGAAGTGTAGATTATCACCACTCATAAAGGGCTAAGTGATTGATCTCTCTGGTTCCTTGCAGGTCTAAAGTTCAAGCTTCTTTGCATCCCCCTAGTTGGATTTAAAAAAGAAGAGCAGCAATCTGAAAGGTGGAAAAGATTAAAAATGAAGTCAAGGCATCTCTAAATTTTCTTTGAGTGGAGGACAGTCAGAAAGATCCTGTATGTGGAATGTCAAGGGCTCATTCTTCTGTAATGTATGCACTACATATGCACATAGGCACTGCAACATCAGAGGCAGAGGCATTGTGACTGGAATGATATCCTCTGAAACAGTCCTTGGGGCTCTCACCACAACATGACGATCATATTTTGCTTTTAGCTTCACTTGTGCCGTATATCGCAGGACTCACCTTCTCATAAAATAAGCCCGACACTAACTTGTGTTTCACAGTTTGTATGGCACAGCAGATTTTATGTTAATGCCAGGCATGGCGGATGGCATTGTTTTGTCCTAATACATAAACTTTATGTAAATGTTACATAAACATTTTACCCTCTGAGGGTGTGGAGAGGTGTGTGATAAATATCTGCCCTGAATCGGCATGCATTAAGTTTATATGTGAAAATAAGTTTAAGAAGTATTAAATAACTATTATATGGCTATAATAGGCATTGAGGGATTTTTGGAGACAGATGGACTAAGAGCTGAGACCTGACGAAACTGTTTATTACTTGCATGCATTTGGTCAAGTTGTTTGGCTTTTTGGAACCTATTTGTTTTTCTCTGTAACAGATGTGATGATTCCCAATACTCAAAGCCATGTGGCTGAAATAAAAAAAATATAGCCCCTAACCCAGGCCTTGTACATATATAAAGACTTTCTTCTTCTCATTAATTCATAATATTTCAAAAACTGTGTATACTCACATACACACACACACACACATAGAGACATACACATATTTACGTATACACACAGACACACATGTGTAGATAATTTTATGGATGCGTTGTGATTCAGAGACTAGGGATTCAGAGGCTGGCATAGGGTTATTTAATACGTTTCCCAAGCATTCTCAGATTTCTTGAGTCCCCCAAATTTAGAAAGGATAATAAATTTGATTCCAGAGAAAGTATATTTCTTGGAAATATTTAAAACTGTGGGGTTAGTGGCAGATGAAGTTGACTGTCAGCATTGTAAAAAGGTTTAATCTTTTAGGCCTCCTAGTCTTTATTGCTATGTTTGGTGCAGTCTATAAAGTGAATCGGGAATAAGCACCGCTTCTTGAAGGAGGGGCAGAGTCTAAATAAACAGGAGTGGAAAAGCTCATGTAGGACACATTCATGCTATGGTGACACATTCATGCTAGCAAGACTACTCAGGGTTGAAAAAGCCAAGTCCAGGATACCTGTTTTTCCCAGTGGCAGAGGCAAAATTATGCCTTCCCTGTTAAGCTGATGCATTCAAATTCTGGAGCAGAAAATGACTTGATCTTATCTGTAGCAGCTTTAATTACCTTTATCCATTCTAGTCTGACTATAATCAGCTCTCAGAGTACTTGATAGGACAGTGTAAAGTCACTAAGTTCTTGTTCTTCATGAATAATTTTTCTATTCCCAGGGAAGGCATTTCACATAGTGAGACTCATTACAGCCCAACACCTCTTTCCAATCAAGTTGTCCATTGGAATTTCCAGGGCATAAGGTGTGCTCAAGCATCAAAGTAGGGCTATTCACTGAGCCTCTTCTGTTGCCAGTAGAATCACATAGGGAGTTATTTGGTGCATAACGTGAATTCCCTGACGTGTTAAGTGCAAATGACGAGAAGACTCCAAGACCAGTGCTGATACTTGAAGCTAATGAGGAAATCTGCCAGAAGAGGGAGAAATACCATGTTGAGAGTCAGCTCTGTTACAGTGAACGTGACAAAGGGTTTGGCCTCAGGAACTCCAGTGTCAGGACTGCTCTGTCACTTGCTGGTTACAGACCTTAGACAATTTAATCCATCTAAGCTTTTAGTTTTTTGTTTTTGTTTTTTTTTTTTATCTATCAAATAGATCTTTATGTAACAAATGTGTTCAATGGTGAAGTGAGGTCCAAAAGCTTGTTTTATTATAAAAAGTCAATATGTATCAGACATTTTGAGATGTATTAGATGTAGATCTTAAAAAAAATTTAAAAACACAAAAGAAAGACAATAAATAACTCCATGTAATACAAAAGTTGAAAAAAAAAACCCAAGAAATATAACCAGATTTCCTTATGTGGCTCAACCGTGGAAAACATTTACATGGTTACAGTAATGGAAACATGAAATAATGATTTGATCAAAAAGCATAAAATGGTTATACTGAAAAAATAGAGGAAGAAAAGCTGAAGGGGTTTGAAATGGCATGAACAGGGGTGTATAAGACAGCTAAATTCTCATTCAACATTCTTGCAAATCAATGTATAATGTCTAGAATTCAAAACTCATTAATGGTAGTATACATATTATTAAGAAGTATGAAAGTAAGTAAAAAGAAACAAAAAAAGAAAGTGACTGTTTCTAAGTGTTGGAGACTGGGGTTGAGGAGGGTGGGGTAGAAGATTGCCATAGTCCATTCCAACCTTTGTCATGCCATTTTAAAAAATTTAACTTGATTTTATTGTGGTAAGAACACTTAACATGAGATCCACCATCTTAAAAAAATTTAAGTGTGTAATACAGTATTGTTAACTATAGGTACAATACGGTACAGAAGACCTCTGGAACATATTCATCTTGTGTAAGTGAAACTTTATGCCTATTAATTAGCAAGTCTCCAGTTCCCCCTCCCATCAGCCCTGGCATCCACCATTCCACTCTCTGACTAAGTGAGTTTAACTATTTTAGATACTTCATACAGGTGGAATAATGCAGTGTTTGTTTTTCTGTGATTGGCATTTCACTTAGCATATTGTCTTCAAACTTCATCCATGTGGTCACTTATTGTAGAATTTTTTTTCTTTTTTAAGACGGAAACATTCCATTGTATGAATATGCCACATTTTCCTTGTCCATTCATCCACAAAAATACATTTAGGTTGTTTCCACATCTTAGCTATTGTGAATAGTGCTGCCATGAACCTAAGAGTGCCAATATTGTTAAGATTTTGATTTTGATTCTTTTGGGTAAACAGCAGAAGTGAGGTCGTATTGTGTTCCGCCAGGGTGTGAGAATTCTGGTAGGACGGTATCTCAAATTTCCATATCAGCTTGGATGTTTCTGGTTTTGTGCTTGCTTGGGGTGCAGGAGCCTTTCAACTGATTCCTGGATATCTTACAAAGGGATTTGTCCGCCAACTGATGAACTGGTGTTTTTGTTGGGAGTGGGGAGAGGAGGACCCCAGGATTTCTCATTTTGCTATCTTGCTGATGTCATGCCCCATCATGTTATTTACCACGTGAACATACATTAATTATAATAGTCCCAGTATATAATCTTTACTGCAAACTACAATAAAACCTCTTAGGAAATGATGGAGGATAGTTTTACTGTGAGCAGAAACATAAATTCTCAATGGAAAGATTTACAATTGAATTTTGTTCTTCCATTTGCTAATTACATGAATTTGGGAGACTATCTTTCTGAGCATAAATAACAAATAAGCATATTTGAAGTATCCAGTGTTATTTAATTTATTTATATTTAAATTATTTATATTTATTTGTTGATCTAAACAAGCTTATAGAAGATATTCTAATTTATTCTGTGGCATGATGTCTAACTTATCATGTTCATTATTCCCTCAAGCAGGGAAGCACATTTTATGGCAATTTTGAGCTTATATTTTGCTCTCTGTTTTCTTAATGCATTCCTTCAACAATCCTCTAAATCATGTGTCCTCATGTTTATACACAAGGAGGTATAGAAAATAGAGTTCTAGAATAATAGCACTCAAAGGGATATTAGAGACCATTTATTTCAAATGCCATCTAAAGTATGAAGGTATATTTCTTTGTTTCTTTTGAGACTTTGTTAATCCCTTAATAAATAATATTTAAGTGGTGTCTTTTGAAATGAAACCAAAACCTGACATTCTTAAGATATACAAGTCCCCAAATATGCTTTATTTTGATAGTTTCTTTGTATTATGAATAGGATTTTTTTCTAATTCCATTTATCCATTGGATATTGATGGTCTAGAAAAAAACCCTTGGGGGCGCCTGGGTGACTCAGTCGGTTGAGCGTCCGACTTCAGCTCAGGTCACGATCTCGCGGTTTGTGAGTTCGAGCCCCGCGTCAGGCTCTGGGCTGGTGGCTCAGAGCCTGGAGCCTGCTTCGAATTCTGTGTTCCCCTCTCTCCCTGACCCTCCCCCATTCATGCTCTGTCTCTCTCTGTCTCAAAAATAAATAAACATTAAAAAAAAAAAGAAAAAAAAAGAAAACAACTCTTGATTTACAGACACACACACACACACACATATCCCTGTTTTGCTGGCCATTTACTAAACTATTTTATTAGTTTTAATAGTGTTTACAGTTTTCAATTTTTCTCTTTTTTTTTTTTTTTAAATTTTTTTTTTTTTCAACGTTTATTTATTTTTGGGACAGAGAGAGACAGAGCATGAACGGGGGAGGGGCAGATGAGAGAGGGAGACACAGAATCGGAAACAGGCTCCAGGCTCTGAGCCATCAGCCCAGAGCCCGACGCGGGGCTCGAACTCACGGACCGCGAGATCGTGACCTGGCTGAAGTCGGACGCTTAACCGACTGCGCCACCCAGGCGCCCCAATTTTTCTCTTTTTTAAAAGTATTAACAATTTCATCTGCAAACTGAAAATTTGGATTATCTTTAATATTCGAATTTAATTTTCTATGAATTAATTCAACATAAAAATGTCTGAAAATATTTGTAGACAAAAGTTTATTACAACATTATACAAAAGAATAAAAATTAGAAACAGCCCAAATGATGCCCATTAATGAAAACTGGTTATAGTCTGAAGTAAATGACATAATTTCATATATCTTGACTTTAAGAAGGTGTACCGGAAATAATACTCACCTTCAAAATCTTGTTGCAAACTGTGGGCATTACATGTTTAATTTTTGTCTCACCAAATTATTTTGGATTTGTCCTTTAGAGGTCTAGAGTTTACTGTAAACAGCCATTCTTAGCTGACAGCTCACATCTAGCAAAGATCTAATAGATAGACACTGCTTAAAATAGGCAAAATTTGTAATTGCAGAATATTACAATAGGCTAAAACTGTTTGAACATATTGGCTTATACAACTAAAAATTGTATGAATATGCCACACTGTCCAACTGAAAATTTAGTTGGTGTTTCTGTCATATCTTCATCTTACTGGTTGTAGGAAACATCCTTGTGATTGCTGGATTGTATGCACCACATACATCTACATTCAGGTACTAAGCCTTTAAATAGTTCTGATCTAGATCTTGTATCTCAGATTGATACTTAGTTGAACTGGAAAGAAAAACTTACTTTCCTCACTTTATGGGAGGTATTTCCCCCAACCTATTTTGATAATAGAGAGAATCATGTACTTTATTTTTTAACATTTTTTTAAAAAAGTTTATTTATTTTTGAGAGATAGAACAGTGTGAGTGAGGGAGGGGCAGAGAGAGAGGGAGAGAGAGAATCCCAAGTTGGCTCTGAGCCACCAGCACAGAGCCTGATGCGGGGCTTGAACTCACAAAACCATGAGATCATGACCTGAGCTGACACCAAAAGGTGGGTGTCTGAGCCACCCAAGTGCCCCTAGCACCAAACACTTTAAACCTGATATACTAGGGCATATGCTGACCCATCAGAAAGCAATTGAGAAATAGGAGACTAGGAAGCTGCAGGGCAGAAGGCTCTTGCTTTAGGAGAGATGATGCTTTGTTAAGTACCTCATGGGGTTTACTGAAAGAGGTAAGAATCTCCTGGAAGTCCCCAGGGAAGAGTTGCACACACCTTCACCTTCACCTCGTGTTTATATGGTTCCACAGGACTGAGATGTTTTATTATGGAGGCAAACACGATTTATTATGGATGGTATTTTTAACTTGTTTGCCAAGGACAAATGTGGAGGTAGTAAGACACCCAGTTCAATATTCTCCAAAATGCCTGAAGCTAAACTCCTGATTAAATCTTTTGATTAGTGCCTAAGATGCATTATTTGTATTTCTTTCAGCATGCAGCAAAGTCACCAGACAAATGCTTTCAAAACACAATAGCAGAAGCATTGACCTTAAGAATTAAAAAATCAATGGGCTTTTAACTGTTCATTTGCTTAAAGGTGCAATATTTTAGTATTTTGTAATGAAATTATAATAATAATGGTAGAGATCCGCTAATGTCATTTAATTTTAGAGAAACTTGTGTCGGGTCTAATTATTGAGAATTGAATATATTTCCAGTTAAATACACACCTATATTTTAAAATAGAAGCAATTCAATCTTTCACTCTTAAGTCATGATATCATTATGTTCAGGAAAGCCAGGATGCTAATAATCAGTATTGCTGCTAAATAGTTTAGCCACTAACAATAGTTTGCAAAATAAAAGCTCCTAAAACTTATTTTATATAAATTGTTCCTCCAGAGCATGCTGAGCTGTACCTATCACAAGCCCTCTGGAACCTTCAGTTGAACAAACCATTTTAGGTTTGTGGGTCAATGAAAGCAGTTGGTTCGAAGTGGGAGAAGAATTGCTCCAAAACTAAAAATTAGACAAAAGAGGCCGTCCTCCATAAAAAGTTCTTAGAATGTGAGGAAAGGGAGCATTCACATTTACAGGGGGGAAAAATGCTCATTTCTACCATGAAGCTCTTGGGGATCCCGTATTACCCAGGAGTCATGAGGAAAGGTTCACTGTGTATCTCTTGGATATTCATGACGTAGGTAAACTTAGTAACAATTTTAAGACTTTTTCCTTCAATATATCCTTGTTAAGTATTTATTCTTTGCCAGAATCTGTCATGAAAATATAAATATTGGAGAACTAAGGCCAAGAACATCCAAGGAGTTTTTACAGTTCAGCGCACAAGACAGATGTGTAAACAATCATTCCAAGCACTTGTAAGGTGGGAGTGTTGTCCACACTGCAGAGAAGTATAACGTAAAGGAGAGTGATCAGTTACAATAGTAGCAGTGTGAAGAGGGTGGTGGGAAAGGTTTCACAAAAAGGAAAGAAGCAATTTGAGGCTTATTTTATTTTGGCCTAAAATATAAAATAAAAACTAACACTATTGATGCTCAATATGTGCTAAGTAAATTAATTATCTCATTAGTTCATAACAACTGCTGTATAAGGTAGGAAAAATTGTCTCTGTTTTACTAATGAGGATCTGAGGCCCAGGACGTATAGATGAAACAGGACAGAGTTCATATTTGAACACAAGCATCTTGCTTCTGAAGCCATTGTTCCCAAGCACTCCCTATGCCACCTCTCATTGTAAAAGGAAGGAGAGCACATTGCAAAACCCAGACTGTGAAACAAAACTATGCTTTGGGGGAAGTAAAAATAATTCAGCACAACTGAAGCAAAGGCTGTATGTACATGAAAGAGTGAAAGGGTATAGGATTGGATCAAAGGATTAGAAGACAGACCAAATGGGACCACGTAGGCTGTGCATATGGCTTAAGAAATGAGGAATGTAGGACCAAAGGCAAAGAGATCAGATGACAGAGAGAATGATGGCTGCCTAGAATAAAGCAGACACAGTGATAAAGGGACAGGAGTGGATAGAAAAATGGTTTAAAAGAAGAGTGGAAAGGGGCGCCTGGGTGGCTCAGTCGATTAAGCGTGGGACTCTTGATTTCAGCTCAGGTCATGGTCTTATGGTTCCTGAGTTCGAGCCCCACCTCAGGCTATGTGCTGACAGTGCAGAGCCTGCTTGGGATTCTCTCTCTCTCTCTCTCTCTCTCTCTCTCTCTGCCCCTCCCCTGGTCTCTTTCTTTCTCTCTCAAAATAAAAAATAACTTCAAAAAATCTTTAAAAAAAGAAGAGGGGAGGACTAGGGGGTGTATTAAAGGGAGGCTGAAGAAGACAAGAATGGATCCTAGGTTTATAACCTGAGCAATTGATTGTATATTAGAACCACACAAGCTAGGACACAAGGGAGAGAGTGCTTTCCCAGAGTCAATGCCCTTGTGCCTTTGAGGGTTTTGTGTGCATCTTTCAGAGATGCTTGTGCCTGGTGAATGCTTAAGAAGTCATTATCTATTCATTAGAGACCTCTTTGAGAGAAGCATACAGCTGTCTTTAGGACACAATAGAATGTGTCTCCTTTGCCAAGGTAACAAATGATTCTCCATTTTCCCCAATTTGTGTAAATATACAAAAATTATCCAATATCACGGGTTTATTCTTAGATTCTGAGCCCGAAAGTCCAGCAACTCGCTTTGAAAACATCCAACATCCTTTTATTGTGAGACATTTAAATTGCCCTGCAGACGTGACCTCACAGATCGTTACTTCGCCACCATGAAGGGGCCAAAGAATAATTTATCACTATTTTTAAAAGGTATAAAAGGTTAAATGACTCATTGGATTGCTCAAAATAGAAGCTCAGCTCTGAGTCAGCTAGGTGCATGTAAAGAGCAACCACCAAATGGCTGCATGACAGGGTGTAAATTGCAGTTTATTGATACTTGATATAGCTTGAGTCTTAGAGTCTTAGTCTGCTGTGAGCATGAGCTTAGAAGTGAAAAGGGGAATTGAAGAGGTATTTTTTCCCAAGGTAGGCAGTTTATCTTATTCTTTGTAGGCTTTTCTTCTGACCTGTGCTTTTCCATCAATAGGAATCTCAAGTTGAGATCCAATATCAAAGAAATAGGCACAACCGTTTGGCAGGAAATGTTTCCTATATAAAACGCCTTTATGTTATGTATTATCCAATATTCTATTTGTCCCATACAATTTTATATTTTATAATTTTATATCTAGGTCATCTCATTTAGTCTCTGCTGATGAATATGTATGTCAAATGCAGTCCTTTTCTCTGGATGCCAGACCCACATAAGAAACTGTTTTTGCAATTCTTGGCTGACGAATAGGTCTCTCAAGGTCAGTATATTCACAACTTGAGTTACGTATATTCTTTCTATTCCAATTTTGCTCCTCCTACAGTCTTGTACAACTAGTTAATTGAAACTCTGTTCTTCTGTTGGTCAGGCCAAATCTTGGAATCATTCTTAATGCCTCAGCTTTTCTGAGGTCCCAAATTGGGTCTCTGATGAAATCCTGTAGCTACATTTATAATCAAATAGCTATTCCATTTACTCTTCCCACATCCACTAACTTACCAGGTCGAACCATCAATGCTCTTGTCTGAAAACATTGGAACAGCCTTCCAACTTGTCATCCTGACTGTGTATTTTGCCTCCAAAATCTATTCCCACCATAATAGTCAGAGTTACTCTGTGATAATCGACGCTATATTATTCTTTCACTTAATCCCTCTGGTGCCTTTACTTCTCATTTGAAGTACAAATCAAAGTAGTTACAACACAATTTAATCTGGTCCTACCATATGAATTTCCTCCTCCTACATTCCCTATAGCCCATTCCTTTCTGTCCACACTTGACTTCTTCATACATGAGGCAAACTCCTGCCTCAGTGCCTTTGCACTCATGGTCCAGTCTTCCTGAAATCACATCTTACAAACTTTTGCATGATTTCATCCATTATATCTCTTAGGTCTTCACTTTTCTTTGAGGCTTTCCCAAACTACCTGTTTTAAAATTGGAACCATTATGGGGTACCTGGGTGGCTCAGTCGGTTAGGCATCCAACTTCTGCTCAAGTCATGATCTCACAGTTCGTGATTTTGAGTCCCGCATCAGGCCCTGTGCTGGCAGCTCAGAGCCTGGAGCCTGCTTCAGATTCTGTCTCCCTCTCTCTCTGCCCTTCCACCTCTCAATGTTGGTCTCTCTCTCTCTTTCAAAAATAAATAAACATTTAAAAATTAAGAAATAAAATGAAATAAAATTGGAACTATTACTCTTATATACAATATCCTTCTTCCCTACTTTATTTTTCCCCTTAGCTCTTATTGTTATGTATAATAGGTAATATGCATTTTATTTATTTTTCTTATTTATTTTTTGCATGATAGAATTTAAGAACCATGAAGACAGGGATATTACCTGTTTTCTTAATGGTCTTGTACATGTAGTTACTCAATATATATTTATTGAATGAATGAAAAGCTATGCATTTTATACTTACTAAATGACCTAGAATTTTGTACATTTTTTGTACATTTTTAAGAATCCTCATCATAGAAGAATGGTTGCTGTCTTTGCATGGATCCATGAAAAGTCGTATGTCTAGTTCATCTATAAGGTTGAACCATACAAAATTGCCAACTTTCAATATTGGTTTTGATTAATTTCTAAATAAAATTAATCACTTTTTTTTTCTTAGTACTGATTGCTTTTCTCCTTTGATTTCTTTTTTTTAAGTTTTCAAAATGTTTATTTTTCAGAGACAGAGTGCGAGCAGGGGAGGGGCAGAGAGAGAGGGAGACAGAGGATCTGAAGTGGGCTTTGCGTTGATGGCAGAGAGTCCCAAGCAGGGTTTGAATTCGTGAACTGTGAGATCACCACCTGAGCTGTAGTCCAATGCTTAACCAACTGAACAAACAAGGGGCCCCTCTCCTTTGATTTCTTGACAGCTCTTAACTATAATTCCCAAATTCTGAATTCTATAAAGCAAATGGCTATAGGCTACTTCAGTTAAAGAAAAAGAAAGGTTGTCAATTACTCAGAAATTAGCTACTCTATGATCAGCTTTATGTTTGCAAGCATATGCAGGTTTAAGGCTGATATTCCTAGTCTGGAAAAGATAAGTTCTGGGCTCCATTCTGCTATTGCAGCATCAGGAAGATATGATAATGTAATCACTATATTATTTTATTTTTTTACTTTTTCCAAAAGAAAAATGTCATTATCATCTACTGAAGAATTTGAGACATTGGGTTAAGTTCTTATTTTTGCCTTTTATCTATGTAATTCCTTTTAAATTGGCTTTCTCCTGAGTAAACCCAACTATTTTACCTTGAACAAAACTCTGTAGCTTGTCTCCTTTCACAGAAAAATTTAAAAAAAGAAAAGAAGTTATTAACTGTTTTACCTTTTGGTGAAAAATAATCAGCAGTGAGCTTAACACTTTGAAACAAAGTATGCTAGTAAGCTAGTGAGTACACACATGTTGCCTCTATTATTTACTTCTCCTCTATTTAAATTTTGTTAATGTTTATTTATTTTTGGGAGTGAGACAGAGGGACAGAGCACAAGTTGGGAAGGGGCAGAGAGACGACAGGAAGACACAGAATCCAAAGCAAGCTCCAGGCTCTGAGCTGTGAGCACAGAGCCTGACACGTGGCTCGAACCCACGAACCGTGAGATCATGACCTGAGCTGGAGTCAGACATCCCACTGACTGAACCACCCAGGTGCCCCAATTTCTCCCCTACCTTAAAAATGGACTATGATGCTTTTATTTCATCTATTTCTATAAATATAAAAAACAAAATCAGCAAAAACAAACAAATAAACAAACAAACAAAAAAACACTCCTAAATGTACTGAAAGCCAAGGAAGACAAGACTTCATTAAAAGTGGCTGATGAAGTGATGAAGTATGGACAAGGAGGAAAGGATATCCTTGGCATCTGGGGGTAAGTTTGTGTCAGAGGCTGTGATAGGTAGGGATGTGGAAATGATAACTCATGTTGCAATAAAATTGTGTTAGTTCTTTTCCATAACAACAGTCTGGCAGGGTAACATTTTCCTGTCCCCATTTTACAGAAAAATAACCTAAGATTCTTGTCTAAGAAAAAAATATATTGTATATGCGTAGGTAATGTATGGAGTATTCATGTATATGTAGGTGTGTGTATGTATATGATTCTTTCTGACAAAATAATTTGTTAGCTTTAAGGTATTTTTGTTAGCTTCAAGGTCTTTGAGACAGTAAGCAAGAGAGCTGAAATTGGAATATTTTCATCTGATAAATAGAATTATGCTTCATCTCACCTTCTGAGTCATTCTTAATGCCTTAGGAGTATGAACTCTTGTTAATCGCAGAATATGTGTTATTAAGGATTTGCCTTTCCTGCATCCAAAAGGTATAGTGTGGCCAAGGTACTAAAACAGACATCAATTTTCCTCCTAGTAGAAATAAAATAGTTCTAAGAAGCTCTTTTTATCTCTAGGTTAAACCATAATACTTTTATGACAACACAGAAACTCCTGGAAAACTTTTGACTTAGAAAAATTTGTCTCCTTAATATTTTGTCCTTGAGGTGATATACTTATTAGGATCTGGGAGAAGCCTTGGTAAGGAAAACAACAAGAAACAGCACTGCCCATTTTATTTAAAAGTATATTCAATACACTGGGGAACCAACAGCACTGCTTTAATATCCTTCAGAAGGAATACATGATGGAAATGGAAAGAAGCATTTGGACACTTCATTATAGAACTCCCTGTGGTTGGGGGCCACTTGAGAGTTTTGGCTGCTTCCCCGGCAGGAAAGAAATGCTTGTGATTAATAACCTCGATCTTCAGTGCCTACCAGAGCTGGTGCACAAATATCCCAGGTCCCTCACATTTTGTGTGGTGCGTTTTACACTGATTTCCAAAGTTTCTCATGAGAGATTAGCCTCCATTCACTGGCAATAGTAGCTGGCTTGAAAAGGTTGTCTTTATTGGCTGCCTTTTCTCTTAGCTTCATTTCTCTACCACTGGTGTTTCTTTCACATCTTTACACAAGCTACTTGCGCTTGAGTCCTTGCCTTGGGGTATACCTCTGGGGAACTCAAACTGAGACACACATTTTAAAAACTGGGTGCTTCCTGCTCTACTTTTCAATGACCCAAATATCTAAATGATTACTCCCGACAGCCTCTGAGCACCCACGTCCAGGTTTCTGCATCTTAGACGCTTCCATTTTATCACTCTCCTCTACATATATTTTAAGAAGTTAAATTCTGCTGACATCCCATTCTAGATATTTGGTGTCTGGGTCCCTTTAAAGTCTGTCAGAGCAAAATTTGCACTGGATAGTTAAGCAGGCAGAAGGCTTTATACAAAACTAGTGTAAAAAGGAGAAAGAGTGAACTCAACTCTGGGAGCGCTCTTAAGTGTGGGGGTGAGCAAGTGGAAAAGTCCTGGATGACATTAGTGAGAGCACACTTAGTCCTGTGTTGGCAGTTGTTTTTCTCCATGATTAGGCCATGTGTGATTGCTCCTTGATGTTTATTTAGGTTAGGTTCCCACCTTCCACGAAGACTGGGAGGTAGGGGCACTATTTCTTTCAACGTTCACATTTCAAAAAGGTGGTTCCCAAGTCGTTGAGAAAGACATTCCCTTGATTATAAAACTGGCAAGAGTCTGGGAGAAGACTTACATACACATTTCAAATAATGTGTACATAATATACAATTGCAAACTTTCTAAAGTAAATGCTCTAAGAAAAGAGGTCAAAGGCCGATTGTCAGGAAGAAAGCTGTCCAAAGTTTAGTCAGGCTGAGGGGAATATTAAGGCCATCTTGGTCAATTCCTATTAATAAACATCCAAAGACATGCTTTTCTAGTCCTCTCTCATGCAGTGGTAAGAGTTGTCCAGAGGTGTCCTTCATTAGTTGTGTGATTCTGGTAACTTTACTTCACATTTCTAAGCCTCATAATCAAAAAACTGGTAGTAATCATATACTTTCTTCAGTATTAGAATGTATTAGTTGGCTAGGGTGGCCCTAACAAAATACCACAAACTAGAAGGCTTAGACAACAGGAATTTATTTGCTTATGGTTCTTTGGGCAAAGTACGAAGTGGTAGCCTGGCTGGTTTCAGGTAAGACACCCTTTCTAGCTTATAGACGACCATCTTCTTACTGTGTCCTCACATGGCCTTCCTCTATATGTAGCATCCCTGGTATCTCTTGCTTTTCTTTTAAGGACATTGGTCCTATTGGATTAACGCTCATTTGACCTTAACTACTTCCTGACGACCCCACCTTCACATACGGTCACACTGGGGGTTAAGACTTTCACTTATGAATTTTGGAGGGACACAATTCAGCCCGTAACACATAGTTTCAGGATCATAGTAAGAAACCTACAAATGGTAATTATTATTAATAAGCACACGACAACTGGAAGCTTTGAATGAAAGGTAACTTTAGTAGCGTGTCAAGGAAATTTGAAAGCACAGAAGATGAGCTCTTTGGAGGCAGACAGCTCTATTCTAAAGTGCAGATGTAACTAATTCACTTACCAGCCATGATTAAGAAAACATATTTCTAAAAATTCTTTCACCAGTACCTCTTTGATTTGATAAGTTTTACATTGGTTTGGTAGGCTGATATTTTCTTATGCTACATAATTATTCAGGATAAATAAGCTTATAAAGAAATGTCCTTCTGGGGGCGCCTGGGTGGCGCAGTCGGTTAAGCGTCCGACTTCAGCCAGGTCACGATCTCGCGGTCCGTGAGTTCGAGCCCCGCGTCAGGCTCTGGGCTGATGGCTCAGAGCCTGGAGCCTGTTTCCGATTCTGCATCTCCCTCTCTCTCTGCCCCTCCCCCGTTCATGCTCTGTCTCTCTCTGTCCCAAAAATAAATAAACGTTGAAAAAAAAAATTAAAAAAAAAAAAGAAATGTCCTTCTGGCAAATTTGTATATTAGAGTTAGACTTAAAAAATTACCTTTAGGAACTAGCCTGAAACCCAGAAGAACCTCAATAGATCCACCTAGCCCTTTTGCTACCAATCGTATTGATTGTGGGAGTAAATACATACAGAATACATAATTGGCTTTAAGTGACATATTTGCTAGTAAACCTATAACCACAAAGTAGAATTTAACTAAAAGAAATATTTGACAGAACAAACCTTTAGAAAAGGGGCAGTGGGTGGGAAGTATTTCAGGAAAAGCAATGCTAAAATTAGAAATTTTCTCACGGAGGATTTTTTGGGGAAATCCCATTTATTCCCTATTAATCTCATATTTTAGGAACTTCCAACTTGTACCATTGGAATAATTTACATGATTGTCAAAACGTCGAAAAGGCAAGACGCATAGCCTTACAGTCACTACTCATTCTTGTACCTGGAGGAACTCCAGATATCTAAGAATACTCTCAGAAAAGCAAAGTACATGTAACATTCCCAGAGTCACTGATGGGTTGAATGGAAAATGCTAAAGTTGAATATCTACCCACCCTTTTCCCATTTATGTTGTTCTAGTGAATTTAATAACCCTTGCCTGAACTTGTTGTCCTGAGTTCGAGCCATTGAGCAGGTTTTGGTGATAACATAACATCATAGATGTGATTGGCTTTTGAATCTTTGCCAAATTGATAGTGTGAAGCAGATATTGCAGAATAATATGATGTGATAGAGAATCAAGGAGTCTTGTATGTCGTACAAGGCAGGAGGATTCCTCAAGCTCCTTTACTATAATATCCCTGCAAATGTTTCAGGGTTATTACCTCAAGGCTTTAAGTGTGTATATAGAGATGGGGTAGGGAATGTACTTGACTTGTCCATTGCTTCACAGATTCCAACTCTGACAAATCTTCTTCTTCCTTACAACAAAAGTAGAATAAAAAGAACATGGGAGAATAAGGAATGGGAAGCAAGACCAAAAAGGAGAAATGCAGCAGAATGAAGAGCACCAAAAATCTGAGCTGCCTCACTTCTTATGTCCTCTGGTATTGTTTATGCCATTAGCTAAATTAATTAAGCACTTAGATTAAAAGTCTTCTTGACCGCTGATTAATCAGCAAGATTTTCAGAGTGCTAAATTACTCTCTGAGGAAACATCAAATTTGATTAATACTTCTTGTCACATTCACTCACACACACACACACACACACACACACACACACATCCCTGTATACACATGCACACACATAACACTAATTACTAAAGTATTATTTTGGTATCTTAAGGATAAGTCTCACTTCCAGAAGCATTTTTCATCATTCTTTTGTTTAAAGTTCACATCTTTGTGAAATAGCTATTATCATTTGCTCACTTTCCGGAGGACGAAAATGAGACTTAGTATGTTTGTTACTTGACCATAGTCTCCAAACGAGTGAAAGATGAATTTAATAATGTAACCCACTTCTGTCTGATTCCAGAGCCATTACAGGGAGACAATAGATTTTAGTTATCAAGAGGTAAACTCTCAAGTTAGATGGCATATCTTGAGTGCTGAATGCAACTAATTACAATCTATGGAAACCTCTGCATGTTAATTTCCTTCTTTCACCTCTCACTTCCCCTTCTGTGATATGGAAATAATATATTGTGTACCTCATGTAAATGTTGTGACAATTAAATGAATTAGTGTATGTACTCAGAACATTGCCTAGAATATAGCACATGTCCAGCAAACGTTAGTCCTGAAGACAAAACAATGATGATGATGATGATTAATGATGATAATGAGGACCCATTGTCTCTAGTGATGAAACAGCTCTCTCTGCAGTAGGTGAAGCTTCTACCCCTCACACTTTTTTGACAATGATACATATGTGTTGAGAAGGCTTGCCTCTGACGAAATAAGCCTATCTATTCTATATGTATTTCCTGCATTGCTGTTCCTGGTTTGATCAATGCTGACCATTGCTGTGGAAAAATGTGTTATGATGTCTCTTCCAGAAACTGAAAATGCAGGTTATTTTTCCTATCTACACTTCAAACCCTAGGAAACTTCTTCGTGTCATGTCTCCTAATGAAGTTGAGGGAGATGGCATCCAACTGGAGCAGGATGAAGGCTTCCACAGCCCATCAATGTGGTTTAAAGAGGAAAGACCTTCTTTTTCCATTTGAAGTTTCTGCGTTGATTCTCATTGTTCATTCTACTTTTCTAATCACCCTCAACTCAAAGGGAATTTAGGGGATTCCTGACACCATCTTCTGGTTGAAAAGATTTACAAGACCTTTAAAGTAATTAAAGAAACTGGCATCAAAGACAAAAGTAGCCAAAAATTGGAATTATTCAGAAAATTTCTTGAAGTACTTTTATGTTTGTGTCAGTGCAGTACCAAGAAAAATATGTTTTAAACAAAAACACTCTTTTCGTGGGCTTTCATATTTGGGAAATTGGCTTTGTTTTTAGAGGCCCTTTTTACATTGTGCTTGATTTAATATCAGGTCAGAGGCAGAGTTTTGTCTTCCCAAATAATGATGACATTAAACATCTTAAAATTAGTAAATGAAAGAAAAACTGCAATTCAATAGAATGTTCTGAATTTTTACCAAGACCTTTATTAATGACTTGCTAGCAAATGTTTTAAGGGAAGTTGGGCAAGAGAGCTCTTAAATTATTTCAGTTATTCTTTGTGGATTTTATGGGATACATCTGAGAAGATTTTTATTTATTTATGTATTTATTTACTTTATTATTTTTTGTTTTTAGTGACAACATGAAATTAAGAACATATGATTGTATTTGGTCATCAACTTTCATCATCAGACTGAATGCCAAATGAATTCTAGCTGTTTCCTAAATTAAAACTTGTAGTCAAAAGACAGAGTTATGCTACATTAGAGAAAATAAAAAAAAATAATTGGTCTCAGTATCTGAAGGCGAGGCCATGGTTTGTGGAAGGAAATGGATCTCTAGAGAACCCTTAGGACAGTAGAGTAAGGAGTTTGGATCATTAACCATTTGTAGTTAATAGAATATGGTTACAGTCACTGTATTTCAGTGCTGTCTGCAGTGACCAAGTCATGTTGGAATTAACAGGATATAGATTATGTGGTGGCTAATATTGATGTTGCTTGGAGAGGAGGATTGGGCTGCATTTATATGATCACAATATAGTTAGTTCAGTTCTCTGCACTATTCTGTGTCTTGCCAACTAAATTCACGTGTGTGAGTCCAAACTGCATAGGAGACTTGTGTATGTGAGAAAGAAGTGTGTACACATACTAAGATACTGAAAAATCGGTGATGGGGTGTCCTAGAAAGTGCTCAGTCTTTAGTCAGAGATCTGGTGTCTCATCACTGCCATTAGTTAAGTGTGAGATCTGTGCTGAGTAAAGCATTCTTCGAGCTTTACTTCCCTGATTGATAAAATGCAAGCAATAAATTCTAACTACATAGCTGCGATGAGAATTAGACGTGATGCAGTTCATCAGAGTGCTTTGTAAGAGGTAAAAATTCTACATAAGGTTGACACTTGAACGCAGGTTTGAACAGCCAGGTCCACTTATACACCGATTTTTTTCGACAAATACAGTATAGTACTATAAATATATTTTTATCTTCCTTTAATTTTCTTTTTTTTAAGTTTATTTATTTTTGAAAGAGGAAGAGTAAGGGAGGAGAGGCAGAGTGAAAGAGGAAGAGAGAGGATCCCAAGTAGGCTCCCCACTGTCAGTGCAGAGTCCAGTGTGGGACTCGAACTCAAAAACTGTGAGAGCATGACCTGAGCTAAAATCAAGTCTTAACTGACTGAGCCACCTAGGCGCCCCATCTTCCTTATGATTTTCTTAATAACATTTTATTTTCTCTAACTTATTTTATTGTAAGAGTACAGTATATACTACATATAACATATAAAATATATGTTAATCAACTGTTTATGTTATCAGTAAGGCTTCTGGTCCATAGTAGGCTATTAGCAGTTAAGTTTTGGGGGAGTCAAAAGTTATATGTGGATTTTTGACTGCATAGGGGTGTTGGTGCTCCTAAGCCCTGTGTTGTTCAAGGGTCACTGCACAGTTGTAACTTATTATAATTATTTTTATTCATATTACTTTTATTCTATATGTGCTCTAAATCTCAGCTAGAACCAATAAATAACCGGTAATAGTCATAGGTATAAAAGTGTATATTATATCACTGATCTCATACTAATTTTTCCTTCAGGAGGAAAAAAAGACCTCCCCCCCCAAAAAAGTAAAACACAAATAATCGAGGGAAGAAAATTAAAAATTAGTTTGAAGATTGGAGACCAGTTTTATGTAGCAGAAGATATTGAAAAATAGCAAGAAATAACATCACCCTATTTGTAAAAACTTGGTTTTCATTATTCAGATGTGTGTGTGATCACCATGCCCACTGAAGAGAAATAATGTTTTACAGACTTTTATGAATTAAAGGGAATATTCTAGATAGTGAACTGGCCTAAGGGTTTGAAGAACCAAATTCTTGGCTTATTTTCTGGGTTAATTTGAATAATAATCTCACAGTGCCCAAATCTCTAATAACACAAATGAGAAAATCAGCCGTGCTAAGTGATCTCAAAAAGTTGTTCAGACTTCAAAATTCCAGACCGGACACCAAGTCGCTGCTTCTAAACTAATGCAGGCTTCATATCAATGATACATTTATTATTCCATTTTATTAGTAAGATGGCATCATACATTTCTATAGCTCAAAGTGTACTTTGATCTCCATACTTTTGATTCATGAAAAACTCCCTGAGTTGTCTTCAATTTCTTTCATCAATGTTTTATAATTTTCAGATTACAGCTCTTTCACCTCCTTGGTTCAGTTTATTCTAGGTATTTTATTCTTTTTGGTGCAATTTTAAACAGGATTGTGTTTTTATTTTTTCCGTGTCACAATAAATTTTTTATGGAAACAGGCTGGTGTGGGGACAAGGGGACAAACAAGTGCCTTTAGGTCCAGTGGCTCAGGTGAACTAGTGAGGCCTCTTCACATCGATGCCATACTCCGCTGACTGCAGGGGTCAAGTCCTCCATGGTTAGCGTGCTGCTTGCGGTCCTTGCTGTTGCTTCCAGAGCTGCTGGAAGCTGTGCCCTTCATTTTTCAGTGCTGTAGGGCATCACTGGCAATATCTGAGATGGATTTCTGGGCAGCCGCAGCTAGGGAGATGAGCTGAATTATGCCTGGGTCCAAGGTCTCAGAGCCAGCGCCGTGCAGGTAGTAACTAGGCACCGCATCTGGGATCATAGGCGTGTAATCCTCTAGCTGCATCAAGAAATCGACCACAGGCTTCTGGACATCACTGCTTTCACCTCTCCATTGGTCCTGCTCCACAGCACGTAAACCCCAGTAGACCCAGCCCCCTCGACTTCGGTGCCTGGCAGACAGTGGAGGCACCCAGCACCACCCAGTCACGTGCCCCCTGCCACAGCTCCAGCCCCAGGTCCGCCCCCCCCCCCCCCGCCGTCCCTGTGCAGCTGGCCTTGTTTTCCCCAGTGGTGCTCAAGGGGGAAGACTAGCGGTACTGCTGAGGCTCAGGCGGCAGAGCTCAGCACAGACGTGTGATGATTGTCTTCATTTCTCTTTCTGCTACTTTCTTGTTGAGAGTTTGTTGTTGTTGTTTTAAATCATGAACGGATCTGACATTTTGTCAAATGCTTTTTCTGTATCTATTGAGATAGTTACATGGTTTTTATCTTTTTTTGTTGTTAATGTGATGTATCACATTGATTTATTTGCAACTATTGGACCACTCTTGCATCGCTGGAATAAATTTTACTTACCTGTTAGAATGGCTAGTGTCAAAATGACAAGAAATAATAAATGTTGGCAAGGTTGTGGAGAAAGGGGAACACACTCATGGTTGGTGGGAATGTAAATTGGTGCAGCCACTACAGAAAACAGTATGGATCTTTCTCAAAAAATTGGAAATAAAACTACCATATCATCCAGCAATTCTACTTCTGGGTATTTATCCAAAGAAAAATAAAATACTAACTTGAAAAGATATATGGACCCCCATGTTTATTGCAACATTACTTATAACAGCCAACATATGAAGTAACCTGTGTCCACTGATGGATGAATGGTATATATAAACAATGGAATATTATTCAGCCATAAAAAAGGATGAAATCTTGCCATTTACTACAACATGGATGGACCTCAAGGGAATTATGCTAAGTGAAGTAAGTCAGACAAAAAAAGACAAATACCATATAGTCTCTCTTATATGTAGAATCTATAGATAAATTAATTAAACAAAAAAAGCAAGGTCAAAGTCACACAGAACAGGTTGATAGTTGCCAGTGTTGGAGCATAGGAGAAATGGGTGATCTGTTTTTGTTCGTTTGTATTTCGGAAATAAATTAAAAACCAAGCCAAACAATGTTAGTTGGCATAGTGTAGGTATAACATCGGGATGAGAATCAGAAACTTGCTGAATTTTGGAATAAGGTAAAATAAAGGATCTTGCATACACTTAATAAATTACCAAGCTAAGGTTCAAATTCAGGTCTGTCTATAAAAGTCAAAACCTTTGTCATTATTCTAATCTCTTTTTCATCAAGAAGAAAATGTTGAAGCAAAGGGTCATGAGGATCAAAGGTAAGGCACTCTGTTTAATCTAAGCAAGTAGCCAAGGATAATAATCAAGAGTAATCTACCATTTAGATTAAAGACAGTAAATCTAGAAAATGGATCCATAGTCCAGGAAACATGCAGCCAATGTTTTCGGGACAGATATTTGGGTACAAGAAATTATAAATGCAGATTATAGAACTTGATTCTGATTCTGAAGACAGCTTCTATCCCATCTAAAGGAAGATATTTCAGTGAGCATTTTTTACTGAATAAATTTAAGATTGCCAATAGATGGTATATTGATACATAGATACATAGATATATAAATATAGAAATAGGATATATGTAGCTTAAAAGATTAGAATTTAGATAGTGGGTGGTAAAAGTGAAGAACAGAAATGAAGACATAACCTAAGAAAATGAAGCTCCTACTTAATGAAAATTTAATGGGTTCTGGAGACAGATGGACTGGGTTCACATCCAGTCTATATTATTACCTATGTAATCATAGGCAAGTTTTATAACCTCTGGAGCCTCTTTGTACTTTTCTATAAAACAGAGACCATGAAATTTACCATGTGTGGTTGTTGTGAATATTAGAAAGAATATATCCAAAATGCCTAGCTGTGCCTCCATAAAGTAGTTACCCAATGAATGGCAATAGAACTTGTCTTTATTATTAAT
The DNA here is from genome assembly GCF_007474595.2 of Lynx canadensis. Taxonomy (NCBI): domain Eukaryota; kingdom Metazoa; phylum Chordata; class Mammalia; order Carnivora; family Felidae; genus Lynx; species Lynx canadensis. Next base: position 78,787,375 of record NC_044312.2, read on the forward strand.
ACTGTCAGCTTCACATAAAGTTGCATGTCCTTGAGAAGCGGGGCGGGGGGGGGGGCAGAATGATAGATTCTGATGGCTAAATAACACATTCCTATGCACCAGAGAACTGAAAAGATAAGGGAGAAGAAAATGGATGTATCAGAATAGGCAGGTTCCATTTCAAAGCACTCAAGGAATCAGCAGTTAAAAACTTAAAAAAAAAAAAAAAGGTCTTATCCATTTGTGTTGAAAAAAGAGACTAAGTTGGGAAGTGACATTTGTAACATTAAAGAACCTGCTCGGTTCAACTTTGCTATTTTTACTATTTAGAGTCTGGAACACAGAGAAAAAAAGGTCTTTGAAATTTAGTTCCATGTTTCCAATTAGTAAATGGCTTCTTAATTATCATGATTCTAATTTAGGAAGACGAAAATAATGGTTCATAGATATTTTTATCCTTTCTAATAATAAAGAATAACTGTAAGTTTGTAGTTAAAATAAACCATAGACGGATAAATGAAAAGCTGAGAATGTAAATAATCTAAAGAAAATTACATTGCTTGCTAAAAAGATCATTTTGGCATAAAAATCTGAGTCTAAGCCATATCTGATGGTAAGTATTTTGAAAGAGAAATAAAAAAGACAAAGCATAAGAATTATGTGATGTGTCAGCCAATGACTGCTTGATAACTTTAAAAAATGGAGTCAAAGATGAGATTTCTCTACTAATAAAGAGAAAAACAGGAGTTTTGCAGGTTAAAAAAATAAGGTAAACAACTTATATATCTATTTGTTCTAAGTGCACTTATAAAAGACAATAAAATAGGTAGACAGAATATAATAACAATGTTGACATTATGCTCTCAATTTAGTAGAAAATAGCCTATATATAGCCTTCCTAATATCATGACACATGTGACTTATGTATACGTGGCAGTCTTCCCTTAATGTTATGGCTATGTGTGTATAGACACCATTTCAGAATTCAACTCAGAAATCTCATTATGCTCTATTTAATTGGGTGTGTTTTTAAGTAAGTTGAAATCCATAATAGGAGACATAATACATTTCTACCTTGTAACAGATTTATCCTATCTTGAATAATAATTGCCTATTCCACAAGAGTAACCATTTGAGCACCTTAATATGGATGCCTGGTAAAGAATAAAGAACACCAGGAAGTCAAATATCCTCAAATGAGAATATATATATATAAAATAACATAAATGGTATAGAGTTGTGACAGCCTGTGAAGGATTAGTTAAAGATTTTGCTTAAACAGATGTGACCTGGAATTTATTGTAATTACTGTGGGTCTATGGTTAATTCCAGAGAAAGCAAATAGGAAATAAGAGTAAAAGATTTTATTTTCTCAATTAGGCAAGGATCAAGCTGAGGGAGATCAATGAAATCGTGATCAGTAACACCTAGCTATTTGATCTCTATGACTATATCCCCTCCCTCCCCCCACATTATGCATCTGTGTGTTCAATTTGAGTTTTGTTACACAAATGCAACTTTAGTTATCAGAACATAAAATAATGTGGTAGACTAAGCCAATAATGAAAGGCCAAATTTTCTGCAGCATTGTCCCATTTTTTGATTACCTTGATTGCAGGGTTTTCAGCCGAAAAGTGGCAAGATCTAAGTTATATTGTGAACTGATCACTATTTTCATTGTGTCAATGCAGAGAAACTAGTTAGGAGGCTACCATAATAATATAGGCAAGACATGGTTGTAACTTGGACTTATATGATACTTTTGGAAATAATTATCAGCGGTAAGATTGTGGATAATTTTGAAGAGATAGCAAACCAAATATTTTCGGAGTATGAGAGGAAGAAAGTCACCAAGGGTGATTCTTCAAAGTTTTGTTTCTGTTTTCTGAGCAACTTCATAATAAAGAAAACTGTGGAGGGGAGTAGTTAATGGTGAGTGGGGGCAGAAATACTATTAGTCATGTCTTGCACATTGGGTTCTCCAGATGCATACAGGTTCAAAAAGCTTATTAGAGATGAACAGGTATATATATATATATTTTTACATTTTTTTAATGTTTATTTATTTTTGAGAAACAGAGAGAAAGAGCATGAGTGGGGGAGGGGCAGAGAAAGAGAGAGACACAGAATCTGAAGCAGTCTCCAAGCTCTAAGCTGTCAGCACAGAGCCCAACACAGGGCTTAAACCCACGAACCATGTGATCATGACCTGAGCTGAACTCGAACGCTCAACCAACTGAGCCACCCAGGTGCCCCAGAGATGAAATTGTGTAAACAGAAGGTGGACCAATAAGGCTGATGAGAGAAAAAAGTTTAATTGCAATGCAGGGCTGTCAACACCATGACTAATTTGATGGAGTCCTCTGCAATGAGCATTGCCTATCAGTGTGTACTACAGAAGCTGAAATGGCTGGGCTTATCTATCCTGACCCTCTGTCACTGGATGTGGCTTCCCCCAAACAAGGTAGCTGTCTGCAGGCGAGGCAGACTTTAAAGATCTGGAAATTGGAGGCTGTCTGCTGACCTCACAAACTGCAGCTGGGCAGCAAACCTGGCTTGGAAAGATCTGGCATTTTTTATTGACTTTTCCATATTCATTAAGAGAGCTGCTGCTCAAGGATGCAAATGGACCTTTCTTTCTGAGGAGAACCATACAAAATAGACATTAACTGGACAAATTACAGCTGGTCTCAGGGCTAAAAATGATGCTTACTGTCTCCCTCTTTCACTATCGATTTCTAATTTCCCAACACTCTGAGCTACTATCTCTGTGGCCTTAGTACCTTGCATGGCGAAGTTACCTAGACCCTGCTTTCAAAGGAGTCTGAGCCCGGATCCTCTGCTCTTCTCAGAAAATGGCTGTTGTTATATATTTATAGTTATAATTGGTCAAAAGTGTAGTAAGAAGCATCCAAATGGAACAACCAAGTTTAACATGCATTTTTTTTCTGCGTCTCGTGTAACAGCAGCGCTACATTCTCATAATTGTCGGGGTCCATTACCATTGCCTAGGGAGTAATTCCTCTTCTTGTGTAGAGGTCCTGGAAACAAAAGGCACCCTATATGCTCAGGAATCATCTGATTTTATTTTATTTTATTTTATTTTATTTTATTTTATTTTATTTTATTTTATTTATTTTAAGTTTATTTATTTTGAGAGAGAGAGAGAGAGAGAACACAAGCTGAGGAGGGGCAGAGAGAGAGGAGAGAGAGGAGAGAGAGAATCCCAAGCATGGTCTGCATTGTCAATATAGTCAGAGGCAGGACTTGAACTCACAAACCATGACATCTTGACCTGAGCTGATATCAAGAGTTGGATGCTTAACTAACTGAGCCACCTGGACACCCCTGAATTTTGTAATTATAGTTACATAAGATACTTTTATGTATCCTATGTGAAAGTAATTTCTTTCTAAAGATCAGGATTTCTGATCCTACAGGGTCCAGAGTTGTGGAGACAGAAAGCATCAAATCCCTCTTAGGTCATCAGAAATGATAATGAGACCATTCAGCTTCCTCACTTGGTTTCTAAATGCGAGTGTATTTTTTCTACTGGGTAACATTTTTTTTTTTTGTATTGAATATATAGTCAGAGTCCTGAAGGATATAATCTTATCCTTCAGAGTATCACCCTAAAGGGGAAAATCAGCTGTGCTTTCAGCAGGCTGTCGCAACAATCTATCAGGTGATGAATGCAATATGAAAAATGGATCTCCCAATCATAATCCCAAAACCACACCTTCTTTGCTGAAAGTGAGTGCCCTAGTCTCTTGCGATGTGATGTGGGATCCCATTCCAGTGCATCAAGTAGTGGGTAAGCCTTCAGAAATTGGAGGTCAAAGTCCAGGGGATAGAAAAAACAAATCCATTACCCAGAATAAGTGTGTGTGTGTGTGTGTGTGTGTGTGTGTGGTGTTTTTTGTTTTTTGTTTTTTGTAATTCTGTTCTTTCCAAGGAAGGGCTCTAGAGAAATCAACTTTCCACTTGGTCTAGTCAAGAAATGATATCACATGGAGGCGCCTGGGTGTTCAGTCGGCTAAGTGTCTGACTTCGGCTCAGGTCATAATCTCACGGCTCATGGGTTCGAGCCCCACCTCGGGCTCTGTGCTGACAGCTCAGAACCTGGAGCTTGCTTCAGATTCTGTGTCTCCCTCTCTCTCTGCCCCTCCTCCGCTCACACTCTATCTCTCTCTCAAAGTTAAAAATATTTAAAAAAAAGAAAAGGAAAAAGAAAAAAGATATGATATCATATGAAGACTTCACAAGGCTCTCTGTTGCTGGCATTTCAGACATTAGGCAATAATGATGATTAGATTAGTCTTGGGAAGTAGAGTCCCTGATATTGGGCTTATGTGTAGCCTCCATTCCTATAACTAGGTCTTTTTAGTTCATATGTGCGCATCAAGGCAGAACGATGTTGGCTAAAGACAGACAATAACTGACATCAACTGGCTGAGATAATTTGTCTACTTAGTCGTTCAGTGTTTTTTGTACTTGGATGCTCTCTAGTGGATATTAACATGTTACAGACAGATGTCCAAATGTAGACACTGATTAATTAAAGATTTATGCCGGAAAACATAGGATGGCTAATAAAAATAATTGAATCCTTATGTTATAATGTACAATTATTGGAAGAACACTGAACTAAGAGTCACAAACACAAGGTCTTATCTTGAATATGACATTAGTAGGACCTAGACCTTGACCAATTGTAACTGCATTTGTGAAAATAGGAATATTACTTGCTCTGAATGCCTCAATGTGTTATTGTGGTAAATAGTAAATTCTGGTGAAATTTAAGTACTGTTTAATATGGAATAAGAATAGTTATAAGCAGAAGTCCAGCCAATGAGGTTTTTAGAACTCTTATTCATAAGAATATAGAGAGTGATTCTTCCCTGTGGAAACTTGATTTCATTCCATCTCTCCTATAAGTCTACCTTTGTCTAACTGTTTCCTTAGAGTAATAGTCTCTAATAGTTGTGACCGCATAAATGCCTTTAAAGTTGTAGCACAGGGTGGTTTTACTAAATTGTTTTACCTCAACACTTAGTGGTTTTACCTCGGTACTTAGAGGTCACTTGTTTTGTGTGTTTCTTTATCACCTATTCTCTGATACTAAAGTGAAGGGCACACATTTTAGTTTTTGTGGTTGTTGTTATATCAGTATTTCACTTCTAGCTATAGTGTAAATTATCAAGCTACCTCCTCCAGACCTGCAAAAATATGGTTAAACAGTATGAAATTTTATTTCTTCTTTATGTAACCACCCAGAAGTGACTGGTTGAGGGCCAAGGGAGAAGTTCTGCCATATTTTTCATCCAATGACACCTAAACTTCCTCTGGTCATCACCATTTTCTAGTCACTATAAAGGAACAGAAAGTACAGAACAATGGTTTGGGCTTTAAAGAGTGATTTATAACCCACTGAATCTAATAAAAGTGTAATTTTGGCTTATCACATCTGATCTCGGTAGTTGGAACTAAGAGCCCCTTAGAGAGAGCTGGCCAGTTATCATCAGCCAAGGTGGAAAAAGTATGTCTGTCACAAAGTAATCTTGAGCCTAGATCAAGACAAATCTAATATAATAAATTATAAACAGGTTGGTAATGAAATAGGAATCAGCAGCATGAGCTGATAGCTGAGTCATATAATTAGAAATTCTTGAAATAAAAATCTATTAATTCTTATTATTGAGGTCTTGAGAACCTGCAAAATTTCTACAACCAGCTAGCAGACTTAAACCATACCTTAAATTCTGTTCTTCCATTTTTATGAAAATACATTAAAACTTATCTAACATCTGCTTACTCCTTTTCTTCCCTCTACTGGGATCAAGAAAGTTCTTACGCCATATCATGTGCTGAACCTTTGCAAAAACCTCAAGTCAACTAATTTTTGAAGCCAAAATGATATTTAATTCAAGATGAAAACTATCATATCCATTATGTTGGCCAAACTAACTTTCAAGGAGAACTTAAAACTATGGAGATTCTGTCAGTGCAGTGACCCAAATTACTTTTTGCCACTCATTGCCTCATCAGTGCAATTCAGTTGATTCAACAAGGTCATAACTGGGCATATAGGCAAAGCTATAGAATTTCTTCCCAATATACAAGTTGATGTCAACTTCCAACCAACATGTTTTTATTACCAGAATTGTTTGTTATGCTATGATTATTTTTCAATATGTCATAAATTACTTACAGCTATGCTCATATTGACAAAGTTCTTATCTACTGACACCAATTATTTCCCCTTTAATCTTGTCAGATGGCTGCTGTTCAGTATAAGGTGTCCTTAATTAACAACTAACTGTAATTAAAAGTATAATGAAAATATATTACATTGTCAAGACTCTGTTCATCTTGATGTTATACAAGGACAATAGGACTGTTTCTATGAGAATGTAATGCTCAAATATTTAGCCCTCAAAATTTTCTCAGTGCATTTCAAGGATTAGCATTTTGAAATCATTGTTTTAAAATTGCAATAAGTACTAACTCCACTAAAAATAATATATACGACAACAGCTGTTTATGAAATAGTTCTCAGAAGTAGCTGTTTATTTTTTGTGTGGAAGAAAAATGGAAAAATTAGGAAATAATTTATTCTTAGTAAGAATCAAAGCTTGAAGCCATCTCTTATTTATTTAGGTCAATTATCCAATTATATTCTTGATATTAGGTCAAATTAAGCCATAAAAATTAATAGTAGTGCAATTCATCAAAAACACATTAATATTTTTACTTAGACTACATCTTTGAGTACATTCATTCTGTCTTGGCAGTGTATTGAGGTTTTCTATTGACACAGGATTTGAAGTATTTGCTTCTTTGTTATCTGCTTTGAAGAAAGAAATGAAATGTAAAAATCTAAATAAGAAACGTTTTCAAACAGTATTGAAAGAAAATTAGATCAGAACTTTTTCTTTTGATTTTTTAAAAATTGGCCTTCCTTGGGGCGCCTGGGTGGCTCAGTCGGTTAAGCATCTGACTTCGGCTCAGGTCATGATCTCACAGTCTGTGGGTTCAAGCCCCCGGTCAGTCTTTGTGCTGACAGCTGAGAGCCTGGAGCCTGCTTTGGATTCTGTGTCTCCCCCTTTCTCTCTGCCCCTCCCCTGCTCGCTCTGTCTCTGTTTCTCTCTCTCTCTCAAAAATAAATAAACATTAAAAAAAACACCACTTAAAATTGGCCTTCCTCTATATTATGTAATTTCTCATCTAATATCCTCTTACATTTTAGCATTTTACTATATACTTACTAAGTACCTGGGGGCTTATGATATATTTTGCACACAAATATGCACTAATTTTTTTGTGAATAAACGATATGGTGATCTGACACATGTTTCAGAGACACTCTGTGAAGTAACAAAGGAAGACGCATAGTTACTTGATCAGAAATAAAATTAAGGGTCTCTGACTAATGATGAAATCACAACCATTAAGACAATTAAATATTACAAAGTCAGTGTAATTTTATTTTTTCTCTACAGTGTCAATACCCTACATCCAGTGACTACCAGAAACATAATATTTGGCTGAACTATTTGCGTTTATTACTCACCTCAACAGAGGAAAGAAAAAAAAAGACCAGGGTTATATTGTGATTTATTATAAAACAGATATATTTGGTCTTCATATCCCATTCCTGCACAGAGTTCCTAAAACCTTTGGAATTTCTTAAGTGAAAAGAATGATAGAGGTGTCTTGATATTTGTAACAAACCCCTTTCAACCACATCTGAGTTTAATGTTAATGAGGTGACTTTTGGATCTATCTAAGGATGGGGTTGGTTTGCCATGGGAACCAACCTATGTTTGGAAGGTTGGTAGTTTCAGTTCCATCCTTCTGACCTCTTGGGAGAGAAGATGGGTTAGAGGTTGAATGGATCAACAACAGCCAATGATTTAATCAGTCATGGCTATGTAGAAGCCTTCATAAAACCCCAGAAAGATGGGGTTTGGAAAGCTTGCAGGTTGGTAAACACACGGAGATTTGAGGATACTAGTGTATTAGGAGAGGTCGTGGAATCTCTGCCCTTTTCACATACCTTACCGTATGCATCTTTCATCTGGCTGTTTCGAAGTAACTCACTTATACGATCAACCTGTAATCTGGTAAGTAAAATGTTTCCCTGCATTCTGTGAGATGCTCTAGCAAATTAATCAAATGTAAGGTGGGAGTCATTGGATAGTCCAATCTGTAGTTAGTTGTTCAGAAGCACAGGTGACAACATGGACACACAAATTGGCTTCTGAAGCGTGGGGTTGGGGGGTGCAGTCTTGTAGGGCTGAGCCTTTAGCCTGTGAAATCTAGTGCTATGTGCCAGGTAGGTTGTGTCAGAAAGTGAAATTGCAGGACATCCAGCTGCTGTTGGAGAACTGCTTGCTGGTATGAGGAAAGAACCAACACGTTGTAAATTGGAATCAGAAACATTAGACAGCCTGATGGGAATGAGAAGAAGGACTTAGTACCTCTGATTTTCTTTCTCAAACTTTCTTTCTTTTTTGCACAGTACATCAGTTTGAATCCCAAATTTTTTGCAAGAATTACTGAAAAATGACAGGATAGTTTTTTATTCCTGGAGTTGCTAAATTTTGAGAATGTGTTTCAGGAATGCTTAGCAGGTATTTAACTTTTCTATGGAGTGATAGCCTACCTGTTACAGAAGCTGACAAAGAGGAAAGACAAAGAAACCCTGCATGAATCCAGAAGGTATCTCTTGACCTCCTGCATCTAAATATCCTTGAATGTTTTCAAGCTTGATGTCCATATAATGAAAGCCAGGAAATTCCCTTTATTCCTAAAGTTGGGTTGACTTGGGGTAATTTGCTGCAACTGAAAGATCCCTGTCAAGTTAAAGAGGCTGAAACCAGTGATTAAAGAGGCAAGAGAATGGCAGGGTTTTCCTTTAATAATGCAAATCAAACCTGCACTAAGGGCTCCTTTAGGGGAAGATTTATTTTCTATTCAGATCCTGTAGCACAAAATATAGTACCTCCCAGATATTTTATCCACTGCTGTTCTATTATGTTTTTCTTCAAAGTACTTCTATTCTGATGTCTTGCCATCTGATCCCCACCTCTCATTTGGGTGGGGTTGACCCTACCTCTAATAGATGCCCTGCAGTTTTCCTTTATATCGATAATTTCTCTTTTTTTCTGCCATATTTTTCATAGATGTATTTATTGCTCAAAAACTTCTGGAAGCAGTTAAATGGCTTGAGTTGGTTGCTGAGAAGTCAATCCTGTCCTCTCAATTTATTCAGGAGCATTTCTAAAGGCACTGCTCATTTTCAAGTGTTCATAAATTCCAGTCTGCTCATAGGCCATATTGCATAATTTTGACTAAGCCTATTTATCACCTGATGTGAATGTTCACTTGCTCCCAAACAGATCTTTAGATTGCATGGTTACAAAGAAAAACTAGAGCTAGTCATTAGTTACAGAGGTAAAAACAGATTTTATTCAGGACTATTGCAATAGGGGAAAAGAGACCTCATATAGAATTGGGTTCAATCCAAATATAACATGGGCAAGTCAGAATTTATGGCTAAGAAGCAGGGTAGGGTCAGTGGATGGAAAACTACTAAGAGGAAACATTAAGGTTAAGGAGGACATTGGCTAAAGCAATGTAACAGGATTCTTACTGAGGACAAGACGGGGTAATCAGGTGTCACCTGGGGGATTGGGGAGGATGACTAACCCAATCAGATATTGGGGGTGATCAGATATTGAGCATGGGAGGTTCTGGTTAAACTGAATTAGTAGGTTTTTTGCTGAAGCTGGATTTTACAAGGAAGTGCACAGATGTGCCTAAGAGAAGGATCCTAAAATCTGGATGAGAAACAAATCTTTGTCAAAAGAGTTCAATGTTCTTGGAACTCTAGACTGCAGAGAGGGGAAATCAGAAATCTTAGAAATGCGAATCAGCTCCTTGAAATGGCATACTCTGTGCATCCCGCCATCTTCTCCCCTGCCCAGTCTATAAAATGCCTGATATTGTTTCTTAACTTTGTAGGTATTTGATCAACATGGTTAATTTTATACATCCAAGCAGCACCTACATGATTTGGAGATTTGATATTCCATGCTCATTTTCTATAAACAGATAAATAGTCTCCTCTTGGACAACATTAGTAATTGTCCTAACGTTCATACAGAATTTTCCAGTTTTCAAGGCATGTTACCATACATTGTCCCATTATTTTTTTTCTTCACGTAAACCTCACCTATACACAGACACAGGGGTGCAGTGAGGGTAATGACTTGTGTGAAGCCTTGGGAAAGTGAGCAGTAGAAAGAAGCAATGCCTGGAAACTGGTATGTCAGGTCAAGTGCTCTTTTCACTTTGCTCTGCTGCTTCTGGATTTTTCAATAGGATGCTGTTTGCTTTTGCATTAAAATAAATGCTTCATCACTTATTTAGGAGTAATACTTAAAAAGATTTTGGCTTTCAAACTTGCGGGGTAAGAGATTCTTTTTAAAAAATTCTTTTAAGTTGTATTTTAGAGAGTGAGGAGCGTGTCTGAGCAGGGCAAGAGGGGTAAAGGGAGAGAGAGAGAGAGAGAGAGAGCGAGAGAGAGAGAGAGAGAGAGAGAGAAAGAGAATCCTAGCCAGGCTCCACGCCCAGTAGCAGAGCCCAACTTGGGGCTTGAGTCCACGACCCTGGGATCATGACCTGAGCCAAACAGGCTCCCCAAAAGATTTTATAATGAATCCTTCTGCACACATTTCTCTTCTTTTCAAATGTAAATCAATTTTAGGGAATCCAAATTTCCAGCTTCTTCGATCATTTCTTTATTTTATGCTAATTATTATATAATGCTAAAAAGACAATTCATCTCCGAAAAGTACAGATATTTATTATGTTTGAATCTAAACATAGAGACTGCGTTCAATGGGATTTTCAGCCACTCACCTGTCTATCTTGGCTGACACACTGAAGATTGTTTTTCCCCTTTGGAAATAACAGTTTATGTATCAGTTCCTCTGCAATCTTTGCTTTATGATTCTGAATTCTTTTCATAATGTTTTTGTTTTTGTTGTTCAAGAAGAAAGTTAACTCGGTGCTGATAAAGATGGTATAAAATAGGCAGTCTCAGTGTTTAAGTAGAAACATAGCTTACAGGAAATTTTCTATTGCTGCTATTGCTGCAATCCCTCCTCTCCTTCTGTGAGCCTCTTCCTTGCATAAAATGTTGCACACATACAGATTTGAGCTGCAGGTGAGGGGACAAATGATCAATCTCGGTAATCCTGAAGGATAGTAGAATATGCTACCCAAAACAGGCCACTTTGGCTTATTATTTTGAGCCATAGGCATTTGAAAAACAGCAAATTCAGGGAAAAGTTTTCTGGACTTCCCATGGCTGCCTAAATAAAGGTCCCACAAAAGGAACTCAGTTGTTATAGAACCTTTCCACTACAGTTTCATCATTAGGGAAGATTGAGTCTTATCACAGGAAAGGAAACTAGAAGTGTCGACACCCCATCCAGACACTTTGTCACAGACTATTATACCTTCCATCTATTCTTCCAAGGGTCTATTTATCTTTTCTAAAAATCATTTGCTCTCCCCAGGAAGCCTACATTTCCTTCCTCTTTTCCTATTAAAATGATATTTAATCCAGAATTTTAAGCCACTTTGGAGAGTTGCTCATTTTTTACGGTCTCCCGTGTGCATAGGAATTCAGAAAAGTATACGGAAAATTCTTTTTTTTCTCCTCTACAATACAGATCAGCTCTCTGAAAGTACGTACCTTGAGGATTCTACCCACCCCTGCCAACTTCAATTACTTTAGTGCCTTTTCTAAAGAGCTTTTATTATAGGAAAATTTTATAACACTTAAAACCTGTCAGAATGGCTAAAATCAACAACGCAAGAAGCACCAGGTGTTGGTGAGGATGTGGAGAAAAAGGAACCCTTATGCACTGTTTGGGAATGCAAACAGGTGCAGCTACTGTGGAAAACATTATGGAGGTTTCTCAGAAAGTTAAAAATAGACTATCTTACCATTCAGCAATTGCAGTACTGGGTATTTAACCCAAAGAACACAAAAACACTAATTCATAGAGATACATGCCTTCCTATGTTTACTTCAGCCTTATTTACAATAGCTAAGATATGGAAGCAACCCAAGTGTCCATCACTTGATGAATGGATAAAGAAGATACATATATCACATCTTCACACATATATGTGTGTGTGTGTATACATATACATACAATGGAATATTATTCAGCCATAATAAATGAATGAAATATTGCCATTTGAAGAGACATGGATGGAGCTAGAGCATATACTGTTAAGTGAAATAGGCCAGACAGAGAAAGACAAATACCATATGATTTCACTCATATGTGGAAACAAAACAATTGTTCATGGGGGAAAAGTGAGAGACAGAGATAGTCATAGCAAGAAATAGATTCTTAACTATAAAGAACAGTCTGATGGTTACCAGAGAGGAGGTGGGTGAGGGGATGGGTTAAATAGGTGATGCGGATTAAGGAGTGAACTTGTGATGAGCACCAGGTGATGTATGGAATTGTTGAATCATTATTTTGTACACCGGAAACTAATATAACACTCTGTTAACTAGCTGGAATTAAAATAAAAGCTTAAAGTAAAAATAAATAAATAAAATACCTCAGAGAGCTCCAAAAATATAAAATATAAAATTGGATGTAAGTTATGATCGTAACTTTCCAAATACATATATGGCAGAAAACTATAATAATTATAGCTCTCTGTTAATGATAATTTTATGTCAGTGTTATGAATATTAGATTTTTTTATTTGTTTTCTTTTTCTTTTTTTATGATTCTGTCAAATTAGGTATTCATTAATTAATGATTCTGAGGTATTAAGTCTGGGTGACCCACAGCTTAACATGGTAGAGCCCTTAATATAGACAGTTCATTTTTCAGACCGTGATTTTTTCTTTTGGCAAGTAAATAGCTTTGATCGAGTCACTTAGTTGTATATGTACTATAGCTACTATATATTAACATACTTAAACTATACTTAATTTATATATTAATGTATCTATTATTTATTAAGGTCTCAACAAATTAGATTACATTAATGACTAAGAGATGTCCCCACCCTTTAAAGTGTTTGAAGTTTAGTGAGAAAGATAGAGAAGAAAGCAGACGATTGAAATATAGGACATTAAATGATACAAAAGGCCGAATCTGAAATGTGATAGGAACAGAAAAAAAGGGGGGGGCAGTGCTTTCAACTTACAAATGTCAGAGAAGGATTTGGGTAGAAAATTACTAAGAAGTCAAGGTGCATATCAGTTGTTTGAGATTGGAGAGTGAGGGGTGCTTCAGGCATAGAGAACAGAATAGGTTGGTGAGATCCTGGCATGTTTAGGTGACTAGAAGTGAGTGAGCATGTCTGGAGCTAGGATTTCAGGGTGACTTGACAGAAGACGAAAACAGGCAACAAAGATGCTTAGACTTCATTTTGATAGCAGTGGTGGACTCTGTTTTGAGATGTGCATCACCAATTAGAGGTTGAAATGTCAATGTCCTGCAAAGTTTGAACATATTTAAGGAATATTATGTTCAAGCTGAAGTTCTCCTATTTCAGGGCAGAGGCCAAACAGAATGTTAATACCTATTTCAGTGTGACGATGGAATAAAATCTTAAATCATCACAAGTTCCCATGTTACACCTTCATGGCTTAAAAAATGAGGATGAACTTTAGATTTGGGCACTGTTTTGTTCAGTTGTACTACTTTGTTAAAATATCAGCATCTCCCATGAATTGTGTACAGGGAACAAAGTTATTTAATCTTCCAGAGCCTCAGTTTCCTTGTTTTCTAGATGGGAATTAATTCCAACCAGAGGGGAGTTAACAGATTACAGGTGACATCTTACACAAAGTTAAACTAAAAGGGTGCCTAAGAAGAAGAAGACATTCAAAAAGTACTCTTCCTATTCTTACCTCCGAGATTTCTAAGAACACACATGAAAATGACTCCAGCAGGTCAAAAGCAAAACATTCTTTTAGATGTAGCCAACTCCACTTGGCAGTTGCTGGGTACTATTTTCTAAACAAGGAGTCTGTCCTCTAGCTCTTAAAAATATGCAAATGATCCCCTTGAAATTCCCTACACTGCATGTGAACTCAGCAATGCAACACCTTACTTGGCACACATTTTCTCATGATATGTCTTGTAAAGTGCAATATTTTAACTTCTACTTCACCAATTGTTACACTATTACTTTGTATAATATCCTATTAAGTGTCCCTTCTAAAGAGATTATAATCACCAGGCCCTGAATGTTCAACCCTGCTGAGCAATTCATCACCCCTACTCCACTTTTCTTCCCACGTCAACATCCACAATAGTCTCTGTGCCTCTATTATTTAGAAAACTATGAAACCCTGTATCAGTACACAAACAGCTGTTTCTCAGGACATTTTTCAGCTTATTCAAGCGCTTGCCATAACTGAAATCATGCATAATTACAATTCTAACTGCCTACATATATTTACAAAGACCAATCTTTGCTTTACTTTCTGACAAAGGCCTCAGTTGGTACAACACAGATCAATAACTTAATTATACCATCGTGAAATTGAAACAGAGAGGCCAAACCTTTTTCAGGTTTATTGCCATTGGTCTTACAATGAAGGAAGGGATATTCATGTGAATTACAAAGCATGTTTTTGTGTCTTTTTTTTTTGTATTTGCATTCAATTTCACATACTTCAAATACAATGAGATTGTGTGGAAGTGACTTAAAATGTTTTCCGGTTTATTTTCATCCTAGAATCTCAGTATATAAAAATGGGAAAAGTGGGTTAAGACCAAAGTCACAGCACCTTCTTATCTTGAGTACAAATTTTTGGAAGAGTCTTTATTTTTCTTGGAATAAGCTTCAGGAATTTCACCAAATTCTCAATTTAGAAAACATTCAAAATATTTTTGTAGTAGTTATTTTTTACAGGAGTACCTCTGTAATCATGATAACCACTTTTTGTTCATTTTGTTTTTTTTTTAAATTTTTTTTTTTTTTCAACGTTTTTATTTATTTTTGGGACAGAGAGAGACAGAGCATGAACGGGGGAGGGGCAGAGAGAGAGGGAGACACAGAATCGGAAACAGGCTCCAGGCTCTGAGCCATCAGCCCAGAGCCTGACGCGGGGCTCGAACTCGCGGACTGCGAGATCGTGACCTGGCTGAAGTCGGACGCTTAACCGACTGCGCCACCCAGGCGCCCCTCATTTTGTTTTTTATAACGACTATTTTTAAGACTTCTTGGAGGAGGCAGTTCCATGTGTTGTTAGTGAGAGTGAAATCTGGTCTAATATTTTTCTTGAACTCTTTCACATTGTTATTAAAATTTATATAAATACATATATGCCCTCTCTTTATAATTTCTTATACTTTATCCTAATAAAATTATCAAAGATGTAAATAAAACTTCAGTCAAAATGCTACTCAATGCAACATTCTTATAATAATAAAAAGAAGCAAATTAGTCTTACATCATACAAAAAAAACACCTCAAAATGAATTAAGGATCTAAATATAAGACTTGAAACCACACAAATCCTAGAAGGAAGCACAGGCAACTAATTTCTCTGACACTGGTTGTAGCAACATTCTTCTAGACATGTCTCCTGAGGCAAGGGAAATAAAAAAAAGCAAATAAATCATTGGAACTTTATCAAATTAAAAAGCTTCTGCAAAGCAAAGGTAACAACCAACAAAACTAACAGACAACCTACTGAATGGGAGAAGATATTTGTAAATGACATATCTGATAAAGAGTTAGTATCCAAGATATATAAAGAACTGATACAACTCAACACCCCAGAAACAAATAATCCAATTGAAAAATGGACAGAAGACACGAGCAGATTTTTCTCCAAAGAAGACATACAGGTGGCCAACAGACACATGAAGAGATGCTCAACATCACTCATCACCAGGGAAATGCAAATCAAAAACACAATGAGATATCCCTTCACACTTGTCAGAATGGCTAAAATCAACAACACAAAAAACAACAAGTATTGGCAAGGATGTGGAGAAAAAAGAAACCCTTGTGTACTGTTGGTGGGAATCCAAACTTATGCAGCCATTGTGGAAGACAGTGTGGGGGTTCCTTAAAAAATTAAAAATAGAACTACCCTATGATCTAGTACTTCCACTACTCGATATTTACCCAATGAATAGAAGAACACTAATTCTGAGGGATATATGCACCCCTACATTTATTGCAGCATCATTTACAATAGCCTAACTATGGAGCAGCCCAAGTGTCCATTGATACATGAATGGATAAAGATTTCTCTGATCCATTTTAAGAGTTGTTCACACTCGATTCCTTTTCTCCCACCTCTCTGGAACTCACTTCCATTTAGATTTCATCCCTATAGCTTTTCTGAACTAACCCTTTAACCCTGTCAAAGTCAGCAATGACCTCCAAATCACTAACAGCAGTGGTCATTTCTTCATTCTAATTTTGACTTGTCGACATTTTTTAATATATTTGATTCTCTCCTCCTTCAAATACCATATTCACTTGTGTTTCAGAAATTAATACCTTGCCTCTAATTAAAGGAGAGTTTTATGGGTCAGTCATTGGAGCTTTTCTCTCTTCTCTCTACCTTCATACTCTAAACTGGGACTATGTAGCAAAAATGTCAAACCAGCCACAGTTCAGTGTCCTGATCTCCTGGTTCGTGAGTTTGAGCCCCACATCAGGCTCGCTGCTGTTAGTGCAGAGCTCACTTTGAATCATCTGTCCCCCCCACCCCGCCCCTCCCCTGCTCACACTCTTTTTCTCAAAAAAATTGTTTTTTTAATACAATTGTATAAAAAGTAAAAATAGGCAATTTTAATTTTAAAATATATTTTATTTAAGACAACATATTAAAACATGATTGAAAGTACAATCAATATAAAATCATTAGTGAGGTATTTTAGATTATTATTTCACACAATGTCTTTAAAATCTATGGTATTTTATGCCTACCATACATCTCAATTCAGATGACTCATGTTTCTAATGTTCAAAAGCCCTTTGTGGCTAAGTCTACCATATTGGTCCATGTGGGTGTAGATAATCTCATTTATGGCTTTAAATACCATCCCTCTGGGCTGAGTGCTGTCAAATTAACATAAATGGAACCACTTCCCTGAAATCTTCTTCCCTTAAAAGCTTATTTGATATCTCTACTTGGTGTCAAATAGTTACATCAATGTGTGTGTGTGTGTGTGTGTGTGTGTGCACGTACTATATATACATATATTTATATGTATGAATATATATACATACATATATAAGCATGTAATATAATGATTTAATGATTACCTACTATAAAAGTGTGTGTGTGTGTGTGTGTGTGTGTGTGTGTGTGTATACAGACAGTTAACCTTGTTAGAACTAGAACTACTTCTATAATGTGCATAGAGTCTGATCATTTATGTCCATTACTACGCTCTATTATTTCCCTGCCACTAGGTCCAAGTAGGAGTCGCTATTTTTCATGGTGCTTGCACTGTTCCTTTTCTACAGTGAAGTTTTTTTTCTTTCTCCAGAATTCTATAAAAAGTAGAAAATAAAAGACAAATTCATACGGTGGTGTAATTTAATGTTTGCACCTAATTGAACTTACCATTTTCGTTTTCTGCCTGGTCTCTGTAGGCATTTGTGCTTATAACGCTAGATGTAGACCGTAAGACATGACACACAGAAGGAGGCTTAACATATCTTAACCAGCATCTGTCCTATTTATCACATTAAAGATGTGGGTGATGTTTGTTGGCATTGCTATGTCTGTAAATCATTAAATAAAATAATGACAACCTTTCCTTTTGAACTCCATAGTTGAATTCTTTTTACAATTGAATCTAATAGTATGAGCAACATTTAGGAGAATTTAGACAAACATACTTGAACTATGTTACCCACCACAGTAGTTTCAAACTTAATGCTATGTTTTTGATTCCTAAAAGAGCACTTGTGACATACAATGTAGAGTAATTACGTGTAATTGAATATTTTATTTCTATGAATAAAAAGAGTATTTGCAATGTGTTATTTGTGCTGAGGTACTTATCTGTAATAAACTGAAACCCTTGCTCTCACCTTGCTATTTTGTTATATAATACATAAAAACTGAATTAATAACCATGAAGACAACAAAAGATGAGTTTTAAAATAATCAAAGGGGTTCATATTCATGTGTTTTTTTTATTATTTATTTTAAGAGAGAGCACATACATGGGGGAGGAGCAGAGAGAAGGAGAGAGAGAAAGAACTCAAGTAGGATCTGCACTGTCAGTGCCAAGCCTGATGCAGGGCTCGAACCCACGAAACATAAGATCATGACCTGAGCCCAAATCAAGAGTCAGATGCTTAACTGACTGAGACACCTAGATGTCCCTCATGTTTGTTTTTTTAAATGTCATAATTACAGACAAATTTCAATTTATATTAAACATAGATGTAGATATGGGTGCAAAACTAATCAAATAAACCATGGAATCATCAATGCATTTGTAGACAAATCAAGTTTTCTTTTTGAAAGTACTGATTTAAATTAGATGAGACCCATTATCCTCCGGTTAAATATATCAGAGCAAAGGGATTTTCATCTGCATTGCCATCACTGAAATAATCAAAAGGAAACCAAGTAAATAAATTTCAAAAACAGGCAAAATGTGAAAACACCACTCATTTGAAAAGAAAAGAAAAAAAAACATTTGAAGTAGTCATAACACCTAACCACTTAATTGGAAAGAATAGTTGTTGTAAAGTGTGAAACTTGAAACAAGTCAAGGGGTGATGATAAAGTAGATGAGGCAGATTCTCAGACTTGACTAGAGGTACCTTTCCCTCTGGATTATAATGTGAAGGTTTGTTCTCTAGGATTCAATAGAGAAGCAGAAGAGCTCAGGTGTGAGTGTGGGAAACCTCTCATTTAGTAAGTTCTGTTTTATCCTCTGATAGCTTATTAAATATTCTGTTAAGTGTTCGGTACCAAAGGAGGGTTTATATCTCAGCCCACGGAGAGAAAGTCTTGTAATTTTCATCGTAAATCTATTTTTCAGCGTCAAGGATAAGAGTAAATGCTTCCATTAGAAAGTTATTTTCTTAATCACTTCTCCTGTTTCTCCTTAGTATTATGGTTAATTAAAGTAATTTGTTGGATTACGGTTACAAAAAGATAAGAAAGTATGAAGATAATTATGTGCCACCTGGGTTTAACTATTATGCCAGTGAAGATTGCTGCAGTCCTTATGTTAAACTTTTAAAATGAAATCTTGTGTAATAATTACATAGTCCTTGTTAAGTTACATTATATTGGAATAAAATATAATACGCATAATGTTTGGGTTTTTTTCAACCAAGAGTCAAGGACTTGTATTATCAAAATAATTATGAAAAAAGCATTTAATCCGACAAGTAAATATATTTGTAGTGTTGTCTACATATGCTATGCTATCACACAGGAGAAGGAAGGGGACATCTTCCAGAGGGAATGCTTGTTAAACCTTATGATGTCTGTATTTCACCTGAAGGGATGAGTAAGACATGATGACTATTTGGTATCGTTGAATAAGTAGTTCAGAGAAGAAATCAGCAATGTGCATTCATTAGTTATTTCAGCAAACATTTAATAAGCATCTACCATCAGTCCAGCCCTGGTCAGCATCCTAATGGCAGAGAATAGACAAAGACTTATTCTAGAGGGATAAAAGATGGTAAGTATGGAAACAAAAACAGATACATCAATTTTAGGTTCTCTGAAGATAAAGGAAGGAAGAAATGAGAAAATGAGGGCTGGCTGCTATTTTCTGAAGGGGTAAGGAAGCCTCTCTGAGAGTCACAATCAAGCAGATACCTCAATGGAACAGGCTGCTTATCATTGACATACTTGATGATTCAGTTTGAATGCTGAGATTGTGTGAAATTTGTCCAGGTTATCAGTATATGAGTTTAGATATTTTGTATTCTCCATAAAAAGAGTACTTTGTACCACCATCAACACAACTGTAAAGATATGTATTGGCATTGTTTCTGGTAATATAAAAGCAATAGGAAGGGCTCTTAGGGGTACAATAACGCCATTATTAATTGCCTTCATACACTCATGAGAAATTTCGTTAATGAGTATTAATGGTTAAAGAGATGCCTTCCTCTTAAAATCCATGTAACAGAATAACCTGTGAAACATGAACTAATTCTCTTAACTTTATTGTAACTCAATTTTCTTATTTGTGTAAAGACTTTTTACTGTCAAATTTCTTCTTTGAATAGTGTATGGGCTTGAACTGACAGATTGCTGGGCTCTTGAGCTCCTTTGAAATGCAGATTGTTTTGAGGTTCTTGGGCACACAGGGCTCTGTAATTATGCCACAACAACAGGGAACCTCTAGCTCAAGAAAGACATTGAACAGCTGCGGTGACCGTGTACAAACGTTTTCTCAGTTTCCAAAACAAACAGAAACACACACTGTTCAATGGCCTTTATTAGCAGACTATTCGCTAATTTCGTCTCATAACAATCTGCTAGTGTTTTCTTTAAAATTGCTTTCTAAAAGAAAAAATATATATTACTTAGCCATTTTAATTCAAGTGAGGCTAATGCTTGGCACTCCATCAAGACTGCTATTTGAGTCCACTTTTTCCCCTGCGAGACTATTAACTACTCATTATAAAGACCATGATAAAAACATATATATAAATACTAAACCTTAATATGTACAAGTAGTAGATTACATGTACATGTACCATATGTACATGTAGAGTCACTTTGAATTTATCCTTTTTCATATCAACTCTGAAGGAATCAGAATTTGTACATAAAATCTCATTGGTCTGGTCCACTGAATCTTACGTAAAGAAATGGCTCATTAATTCTAGGAGACAGTCCTACAGAATGATTAGAGCCAGGGGCCCTGGAACCTGGGTTCAGACCCTGACTCTGCCACTCATGAGGTGTTTGGCTGTGGACTGGTTACTTTGCATTTCTGAACTTCTGATTCCTTATCTATAAACTGTGAATGTTAAGAGCACCAGCTTCATAGTGATGCTGAAGTGATAAATACATCTGGCTTTAAGAGCTTCCCCTGGATCCTGGTAAGAGCTCAGTGCACGTGGCTTCCTCCTGTTTGTGCTCTTTGAAGTCGGGGTGACTATACTGAGCACAAGTACAGAGTGTATCCACACCCCTCAAAGTAAAAGTGATCCTTTGCTATTTGATTAGAGAAGAAATCATCAAATAGTTCTAGCAATTAGGAACATGTATGAGCGACAAAGACAGAAAGCCTGACTACATTGAAGCCATATACTGCTTTCTCAGCTAACCAGGCCTCGGGAGATGTGCTGTTACTTGTCTAGGTTCATTTGCACTGTGGTGTTATCAGAGAACCTGGCTTATAGCCTAATGATTGCAACATAGCTGCTACAGATGGATACACCAAGAAAGTCCTCAAGGCAGAAGGGGTATGGGAGTGAAGGCAATCTCTTCTGTTCTTGCTCTTTTATCAGGAAATCAACAGATTTCCCACAATTTACCATCTGAATTTTGTTGATGACTTACTGTTATTCTCTGTGTCATATGGCAATTCTCCGCGGTAATAGCTACTGAAATAGCAAGCTAGGACCTTGCAATCTCCAACAAATTTTAGGTTATATTAATAGGAATGGAGGTGAGAAATACAGGTTGGGTAATATTTTAGTGTGTGCCATAATAGCCATCCAGGGAAAAATCAGAATTAAGTTAGACTTCCATATACTTATTTTATGGTTTGGTATTTCTTGTTTTAATATCGAATTGCCTATTGGAGAGTGATACTATAAACTTTTCATTGCTTAATTCCTCTGAAGTTTTAATTTAGCAGTAGTACAAGATTTTATTTTGTAGCTGAAATGTTTTCATGTGCTTTTGTTTGTTCGTTTGTTTTCCTGAAAACCATCAGCAGTTGGGCAAGGTGTCCCTAGAGTTCACTCAGTTCATTCATCGCGCTTCAGCTATACTGGCTTTCTATTTCTCAAATAGGCCAAGTTCGGCCCTACTTCGTGGCTTTCCCACTTGTTCTTCCTTCAGGTTTGGAAAGCACTCTTCCAGCCCAAACCTACACCTATCACCACCATCTGCCCACCTCTGATTCCTAACCTAGGTTTGGTTCAAATATCTCTTTCTCAGAGGCTCCTTCTCTGATCTGACGCCCCTTCTAATCAGCCTCTATCTCACTAATCCTATCTTATTTTATTCATTCTCTTGTTTTCATTTTCTTTCTTTAAAACTGTCTTATTTTTTATGCACTTACTTAATTGTCTGACTCTTCCAAATTTACAGTAAGTTCCTCCAACTGAGGGACATTTGTCTGATTCATCACTACAGTTCTCAACCTAAAACTGTACTTAGCACACAGTAGCAATTTAATAGATACTTGTAAGATAAATGAAAGAATTCTTAACACAAGGTTGTTCATTAAAGCAAGAGGAGTGATTTAAATATTAAACACTGAAATGTTTGATTACAGCAAGAGAAAAATGGGTCAATCTCTTCATTCCAACAATTGGAATGTACTTGAGAATACGTCTTCTTACACCTAACAGAACCTGAATGGACATGGTAACAGCTCTCACTTAAATTATACCATGGCTAAAAAACCTCCTTTTATTGACACAGACTTCCATTACCCCTGGTCAAATCTTGCTGGCTTTCGCATCATTGCCTTTGTCTATGTCTGTCCTGAGGCATCAAATATTTTTTTTAAAAATGCAATTCTATCCAATTAAAAGATGGGCAAAATATCTGAACAGAAGTCTCACTAGAGAAGATAAACAGATGGCAAATAAGCATATGAAAAGATGCTTAACATCATATGTCATTAGGAAATTGCAAATTAAACCAACAGTGAGATACCACTACATGCCTGTTAGAATGGCAAAATTCCAAAACACTGGCAACACCAAATGCTGGTGAGGATGTGGGGCAACAAGAGCTGTTGTACGTTACTGACAGAAACGCAAAATGGCACAGTCATTTTGTAACCCAGTTTTGCAGAATTTCTGGCAAAACGTAGTATCATTTTGCCATATGACCTAGCAATCATGTTCCATGATATTTAACCATATGAGTTGAAAACTTATTACTCAAAAACATGAATATCAGCCTGCAGAGCAGCTTCATTCATAATTGCCAAAACTAGGAAGCAATCAAGATGCTCGTCAGTAAGTTAATGGACAAACAAACTTGGCACATTGATGCAATGGAATATTATTCAGCAATAAAAAAGTGAGCCATCAAGCTCCCACAAAACACGAGAAAACTTAAGTGCATATTGTTAAGTGAAAGAGGCCAATCTGATGATGCTACGTGGTGTATGATTCCAACTATTTGACATTCTAGAAAAGGCAAAACTACGGAGACACTAAAAAGATATGTGGATGCCCAGACTTTGAAGGGAAGAGAATAGATGACCTATACGATGTTAAACATAAAGAATGAACCTTAATTTAAACTATGGATCTTAATGAATAATAATGCATGAGTACTCACCAATATTAACAGATGTACTACAATAATGCAAGATGTTAATAATAGAGGAAACCAGAGGAAGGGTGTTGGGGAACATGGGAATACTTTGCCTATTCTGTATTTTTCTATAAACCTAAAATTACTCAAAATAACCCAACTGACATCTATTTTTAAATAATGCTCACAGAGTAATATTTAAATACAGAGCACCTGTCTCTAGTGTCTTTGTATTAACAACTTGTAACATGAAAACTGGAAACAGTGATTGATTGGCTTGGCCATACCTATCCACAGAAGAATTGATTTATTCTCTTTCTCCCTTAGATTAGTTGAATAACCAAAGGCCAAAAACGTTACCAAACCCCATTTAATTCTGGACTCTGAGATTCAATGTTTTTCAAAGTTCTGTTTTGAATGGCTTTTATAAGTGTTAACTAAACAAAATGTCAGACTTCTCAGAGATCAGCATGTCTTGGGAAATTTTAATAAAAAATAATTGCAATAATAATTGACTGTATTTTGACTAACAAGTAGATATTTCATTTTCTTCCTCAAAAAAAGGACAATTTTGGCTTTGAGGAAAAAATAAAATTCTCAGGTACAGTAAAAATGTGCACAGATTCTAATGTGTCATTCCGTTATCCATGAAATAGAGAATAAATGTCTTGCTTACTTACTAGAAAAACAAATTTCAATCCTAGAAGAACACTAAAATTCAGATACTTTAATACCTCTTAATGCTTCTGGATTATATGGAACAACGTACTGTAGCTCATGTTATTTCACATAAACATGGAGAATATTTCCTGTGGGCTTTTGATTTTTGGACACAATCCAGGATGAATCAAGGCTTGAAAGTTCAAATACATTAAAAATGAAAAAAAAAATATTAACTGATGTAACAGTCATCAGAGTTACCAGAAAGTTGTCATCTTCTATTAATCTTAATAATCACGATACTATGTAGTTTTATCACTGTTAACCACTAGAGTAGTTTCACAATGGTTTTTCTTTCTTTTATTTATCTTTCCTAACAAATATCTATTGTGCAATAAAGGTTAGAGATCATGAAACTGCCGTGTCATTTACAAAGCCTGAGTGATTCATTGATTGCTGGTCTCTTGACTCACCCTTATAACTATCTAAAAGGTTATCTTCTCCTTGATGAAAGTCTTCCAGCAGGCAAGGCGATAGAATGTATCGATGAAATGTCTAAAGGCAAAAAAAAAAAAAAATGCAATTGCACTCACTGTGAAATTCTAATTGGTAATCTGTTTTAAGACTTCATAGTTGAGAGACATTTCCATTTGTTTCTCCCGCTTGTAAGCCAGTGTCTTAAAGCCAGATGATGCTGGGGGAAGCTGCAATAACTTATCCTAAATTTCTTTCCTAGCGATCTGTTGGCACAATCCAAAAACTAGAGGTTCTTTTCTGATAGTCTTAACCTTAACTGAAACCCGACTCTTGCCAGGACCACATGCGTTTCCAGCTTTCTTTTTTAGAGGATAATGAAAAGTGCTGCATACGTGAGGTCTGCTACTGAGCCTTTAATAAAATTTACCTCATGCAACAAGATAATAACCCTCTGAAGTAGGCATTACTGCCCTGTTGTATAGTTGAAGAACCAGAGACTCAAGAACTTACATATCCTATTCAATGTTTCAAAACTACACTATGGCAACAATTGATTTCTACGTCCTTGATTCTACACTATACATCCCTGTTCCCCCTCCTGGTGTACTGCATAGACTCCTCTGACACGCGCCTGTGGTTATCACTGTCAGCTCTCTTATGTGCAAAGCTCTACCTCTGAGTCATCACCATGCAGTCACGGTGGGTCTCCAATGCTTGTAACTATCTCCATGATTGTAGTCAGCTTCCATTCCTAGCCACCTCAACTGTGGCTGCAAATGTCACTTTCTCTTTAACTCCTCAAACCCTCCACCAAACAAGTATCTATCATCAGGCACATGCCTTCTCTCTCTCTCTCTCTCTCTCTCTCTCTCTCACACACACACACACACACACGCACACGCACACACACATACACACGACTTTGCATCCTACTTTACAGAGTAAAATTCAGGTTTTCTGGCAAAAGATTTCTCAGCATGCTGTCCCTCCCTTAACCCTTTTTTGAACCTATATTCATCATCAAACCTGTCCTTTCTGTCCTAGCAAAACAGACATCCTCAATCTTCCTGTCCAAAGCTAATCTATACCTGGGCTCCTGAGTCCACCGCTCAGGAACTGGCTCAACATTTTCTTCTCTTTCATGATTTCATATACATACATCTTTTGGAGTTTCTACTAAATCTATGTATATGTAAATTTTAGGAATGATTTTTGCTTCCAAGTAACAGAAAACACTTCTATATATGGCTTAAGGAAATAGGGGTGACTTTTTTCACATAGTAGGAAATCTAGAACTAGAAAGTTACTGTCATTGGTTTAAAAGCTTAGCAATATCAGGAGAATGTATTCTTAATTCTCTCCTCTGTATCCTGTCATGTAAATATGCTGCCATTGTTTCATACATTACATCCTTTTAGAAAGATCTCCAGGGGCGCCTGGGTGGCTCAGTCGGTTGAGCGACTTCAGCTCAGGTCACGATCTCAGGGTTTGTGAGTTCGAGCCCCGAGTCAGGCTCTGGGCTGATGGCTCAGAGCCTGGAGCCTGCTTCCGATTCTGTGTCTCTCTCTCTCTCTGCCCCTCCCCCATTCATGCTCTGTCTCTCTCTCTCTGTCTCAAAAATAAATAAACATTAAAAAAAAATTAAAAAAAAGAAAGATTTCCAAAAGGTTTCCACTCTGATCTTATTGGCTGGAATTCATCAGCCAAACTGGTTGCACAAAGCTACCCCAAATGCTTTAGAGAACGGGAAGGGCAGGTATGCAATTTTTTAAGGCTAAAGAGTGAAGGCAGGAGAGAAAGAAAGGAATTGGGAAAAAGTACTGTTTTAGTGAACCGATGCTGTCTGTCAAAGCACGTGTGCGTACTTTAGTGTCTTATATTTTCGAAACAGGAGAGTTATGCAAAAGAAAACTGTGATAGATCCAGATTCTTGATTAGTGTCCCTGTGTTCAGCTTGTGTCTTGTTCCTCCTCTGTCGTACCTGGGCTGCTTCAGGTCTGACCCTCTGCAGGAATTTGTTGGCAGTTCCCTAATTTCTGGATCCATCTCCTTGAACACTTGGAGCTGTGACCACTTCTGCCCAGACACAGGAGTCACCTCTTCTGTTCATTCGCTTCTATCTGAAAACACACGACGGAGCAACCTTGTGTGCTCAGTCCTTTTGACTTTGCTTTGACGTTATTAGTTTTTTCCATATTTTATTTCTGTGTTGCCATTTTGGGACTGTAACTGGAGAGACATTGAAAACTGTGTTGAATCTGCCTTCTTTAACTGTGAGCTTTATCTTATTATGTTGAGTGATTATTTGTATGTCTGTATTGGCTCCTAGGTTCTGAATTATGGAGGCAGGGTCATTTATTTACTTTGTTTTAGTTCTTAGTGTGCTGCA
Source organism: Lynx canadensis (assembly GCF_007474595.2). Lineage (NCBI taxonomy): Eukaryota > Metazoa > Chordata > Mammalia > Carnivora > Felidae > Lynx > Lynx canadensis. The sequence goes on from NC_044312.2 coordinate 78,814,413, forward strand.
CAGTTCTTAAGTACTCGATTATTGATGAATGTGAATACAAATTAATTAATTAATCCCTAAATGCTCAGAAGGATTTGAAATCCAAATACCAGACTTGGAGTACAGGATTGCCCCTTTACACCTGCCTGAAGCAGCAAAGTTTATTTCACATCTCAGATCTTCAGTTTCCCAATATTTAAATTAAAAATAATACTAAATGCACCATGTACTTCATTCATATTCTATCCTAAAATAAAACCAAATAACACAGAAAGTTGCTTGTTGAATTACAAAATGTAAGCAGTTATTATTTGATACATTTTTCTTTTGAAAGTCTTTATGTAGAATCTGACAAAATGATTAATTAATCCAAAACTATTAATTGAAATTCATCAACAATTTAGTGAATATTTACTATGTACCAATCACTATTCTTGGCACAAGAAATATGGTGACCACTAGATCAGTTCCTGTTCACATGAAGCATACTTCCTGGTGGGTGAAACAAGGTAGGTGTATTCATTTTCCATTTGCTGCTATAAAAACTTACCACGGGCTTACTGTTTAAAACAAGACTTAATTATCTTACATGGCCAAAGCCTGACAGGTTTCACAGATTAAAGTCTGGATGTAGGCTGGGCTGTTCTCTTTTCTGGAGTCTATAGAAGAGAATTTGTTTTTCCTTTCTGCTAACCACTCCCTGCTTTTTAAAAACACATTGATAGTAAGAATCCTGGGAATTCTTTCCCATACACCATTAGGATGCATTGGAAACTGATGAAAAATACAATACACTAGCATTGCCAAGAGTTTTTTTCAAAACCATTTATATTCTCTCTCTCTCTCTTTAAACATTTTTTTAAACGTTTATTTATTTTTAAGACAGAGAGAGACAGAGCATGAACGGGGGAGGGTCAGAGAGAGAGGGAGACACAGAATCTGAAACAGGCTCCAGGCTCTGAGCCATCAGCACAGAGCCCGACACGGGGCTTGAACTCACGAACCGCGAGATCATGACCTGAGCCAAAGTCGGACGCTTAACCGACTGAGCCACCCAGGCGCCCCTCTCTCTTTAATTTCTAACGGAAATCTCCTTATTTTAAAAGAATTACATACAAAATCAGTTTACTAAAATTCCTTCAGGGCTAAGTCAAGTAAGGTACATTTATTTTTACTACCAACCCAAGAAGGTGATTATTATTTCTATTTCCTCTTAGCATATGAGAAAACTCATAAGTGTTCAAAAAACTGTAACTTATCCAAGAGAGGCTACCAGCTGGGGGTTGGCCAGGATCTGGACGAAGGGCTGAGCAGCCGTTGGTACCAGCCTTGTGGTACATATTAGGCAGGCACACCCACCTGCCTGAAGTCTGTGGGCCTTTTCCATGGCATTGAAAAAGAGGTCACGTGTTTAGGAAGAGTAGAAGAAATACCAATTTATAAACCACACCAGGTACAAGTTACATTTCTAAAAAAAACTTTCTCTTGGATAATTTGATGAAGACTAAGACCAGGGGTGCCTGGGTGGTTTAGTCGGTGAAGTGTCTGACTCTTCACTTTGGCTCAGGTCATGATCTCCCAGTTTCGTGAGTTCGAGTCCCGTGTTGGGCTCTGCGCTGGCAGTGTGGAGCCTGCTTAGGATGCTCTCTCTCTCCCTCTCTCTCTGCCCCTTCCCCACTTGCACTGTCTCTGTCTCTGTCTCTCTCAAATAAATAAATAAATAAATAAACACTTAAAAAAAGTGTGGCACAATGTGAAAGATCAGATAAGGGGAAGAGCTGGAAAGGCAGCTACCACACCACTCTATTGTGCGATACATCTGCGCAAACAATGGGAACTGTAAAATGTTTTCAAAGAGTAAAGCCTTAAAAAATGTCACAGGCCCAAAAAAGAACAAAAGAAAGAGAATACTGGAGCATAAAGCATTCAAGCCCAAGAATCGTTTTGACAAATGGCCTGGAGAATCCCAAACCTCAGTGGCTTTTGATTTGATTGCTGGATACAGAGCAGAATCTGTGTTGCAAAGATTCATATGGGATAAACTTTAGAAATGGTTTAAAAAAATTCTCAAATCTCAGTGGAGAAAACCGAGTCAGAGAATAATGGGGCTGCTCGGTGAACCACAAACGCCCATGGGCTATGAGGCTCAGTGGGAAAGGAAAGATTTATTCCTCACTTGAAATGCAATGTGAGGCCATTGCAAGGATACACATTTTGGAATCAGACAGACTCCGCTCAAATCCAGACAGTTGTTCTGTGTAATGGTGATACTCTCTCTGAGTATCACTGTTTATGTGCCTGAAACAGGAATTAACCAAGATCAAATGCATTTAATGGTCACACATGGTCTCGTATGCTAAATCTCAACACATGAAGCCTACTTATTCGTTCATTTGTGGATCATTCCCTGAGTGCCGGGGAACTTTGATAAGGAATGATCAGTCTTGGGGATAAAAAACAAGTAAAAAGGCAATGTATTACAGTACACAGTGATACACGCTTTAGGATGAGACTATGGCATGCTGGGAACACACAGGAGTATCACCCTGAATGCCTGGGGCGTAAATAAAGGCACCTAGGAAGGGCAATATCTCCTTAGATGCCAGCGATGCATAATGGCAGTTCGCGTGAGGAGACTGGAACATATTATGAGACTAGAGAAAGAATTAGGGTGCTGCAACAGTCCAGGAGGGTCTATCTCCAGCAATGGGAACTGGAAAATAAGAAATGTAGAGATCTGAAAGAAACGACCCGGTTAGGAAGCTCATCCCTTTTCTTTCCCTCCTCTGTGAAGTTCAAGCCAGGTTAGGAGCAACCCATATCTCGTTTTCTCTTTCATCCTTTTTTCTACTTACACAGTTAGGAAAAGGCAAATATCAAATATTTATCAAGACACCGACCAATCAGAACAGTAGTTGTCTTGGCAATGGGGCAGGGTTCTAGGGGAAAGGAGTAAGAAGAAGCAGTGGAGAGTTTTAACTCAAATGAAAGCGTAATATTTAACAACTGGCATGTCCATGTCATTGTACCATCTGAATTTGAGCCCTGGATCAGGTTAAACAACTGAGAAATAAGGTTGTCATCACTGACATTGATTTTTTATGTTGCACTTACTTTGTAGTAGGTTAACATCCTCCTCTATATAACCCGTGCACGTGCACATGCACACACACCTCAGAACACTTTATATCCCAGCTATGAACAACTGGGTCAAATGTTGAAACAAAGCACATTATTTAATTTCACGGAATTAACTGATCTAAAGGTCGGTGATTCTGGCACCATTAAGATTGTGCCATCAGTCTCAAATGACCCACAATTCAGAGATGATATGATTAGTATAAGACTTTTCTAGTTTCAAAGCACTTTCACATTATCAGATGTAATCCTCACAATAGCATAGTGAGGTAGATAGAGCAGGAACTCGGTCATTTACAAATGCTCTGAAAGCCGATTTCCACCAGCTGAAAGATGGCCAGGAGCCAAAGAAGCAGGTGGGATCATGATGTGTACATAGAAAATGAGAAAACTGAGACCTATCAAGATAAAACTGATATCCTTTAAATAATATGCACTACTCTTGAAATGAAAAGATACAAATAAAGAAAGGGACACAAACAGAATTTTATTATTAAAGACATTTCACAAGTTGAATGAAAAAGGACTGAGAACGTTAGAATTCAAATGACAGGACTAACTTCTTTTTCTAAAAGCTTTTATTTGTGGGCTGTTTGGAGTTGCAAAGGATTACAATTGGGTTTTAGGCTCGATAATTGATGTGTGTCTAGTTAAATCCTAAAACAGAATTTACATAGTATTCTGGGTGGACAGGAGGCAATGGCATGTTTTCCAAATAAGAACAAAATAGTGGAAAATCTGTTGCTTTCTTAACCAACATTGGTTTAAAAATATAGTCCCAGTTTTTGTGAGAGTTAGTGCTGATGTCCACACAATTGTGATATTTTTATATAGTGTGGTCCACAGAATTCCAGGGTAAAGGCAACATTTCCTGAGGGATCAGGGCAGGTTTCCTTGGAGGAGTTGGTACCTTGAAGAATGGGATAAATTAATCCAGGCGCCTTTCAGTTTCAACAACCATTTTGCCACAATACACTTCAACGTTTCTTTGGGATTTATTCACTCTTGCCTTCTGTCTAGACCACATCGCAACCTTGTCATTTTCAGCCAGAAGAATGAAGACATTTGTGAACAAATCAAGAGGAAAATTGTACCAATGAAGGGAGAATCAGTGAAATGAGAATATAGATATTCCTTTTGGTATCTGTTTAGGTTATCTAGTACACACTGAATAGAGTGGACTCTGGGAGGTGCTATATAGAGGAGGCATAAGCCCAAATTAAATCTAGACCTTGAGGAAACATATGGCACAAATACATTATCTTATATGATATTTTGTATTATATAGTGTATATCGTATTGCACTACGTTATCCTACGTATGATACAGTGTATGATTATGCACGGGAGAAGATGTGATGAAATGACTTAGGAAGCATCTGAATATATTGTATGGGATTTCTGAACAGATAGCAATTCATTTAAGCTTAAGGGGCAGAGGTGGGGTAAGTGACAACAAAGACACATGGAGATGGGGACACAAGGCAAAGGATTGCAGATACAGTGTATAGCAAAAGAAACAGGAAATGCAGGGTAGAGATAGGCAATCATGTGGCACGAATGTTAGGAGGCAAGCTTGAGGGCGGTGAGGTGGGACTGTGAAGCATTGGGGACTGGATGAAGGAAGCCCTTGAACATCCTTATCTGGAAAGAAATTGGGAGTCAGACAATCTTTTGGAGGATTAGCCCCACAGCGCTCTGAAGGATGGTGCTTGGAAGGCATGAGAGAAGCCAGGAGTCTGTCTCCCTGGGAGAGCAGCAGCACCGCCCCCCAAAGACTTACTGAGTGTGAGACACCATGAAAACTCTGAATGGGACAAGCCTCATAAATAGGATTCTGCTTTTTATTATCACTTTTCATTAGTTTTCTGAAACAAGAAAACCAGATTCTACAGACAAGTCAGTGTCAAATCTGTATCAAATCTGACTGGGAGAAAAAAATCAGTATCAAATCTGACGGGGGGGGGGGACAATAAAAAAAGGCCCATTGAGGTTGTAAGGCATTGAACAATGGGTGGTGTTTGACTTGGGTGGATTACTGATGTGTGTTTTTAAAAGATTTTATTCTGAAAGGGACAAAGCGTTCTCCTGAAAGACTGGCCTCTTTTCTCTCTAATTTTAGTCCCCCTTTTCTACTCTGCTATTATATTGCTCTTTTAAAAGGAATATTTTACTAACTCTCCTCACACCAGGTAATTCTTTCATTGCCAGGACAGTTAGAAGGTCATTGCTATGTGCTCTTTTTCAATCAAAGAGTGACACCCAGACAAAAGTCCTCCCCCAGCACACTCCCATTGCTTGGCTGCACTGCCCGGGCTGAGCTGCAAATGTGTCTCCTGTAACAGTTTAGCATTCCCCAGAACCTGTCAGGGGCACTGAGCAAGAGCGGGAGAAAGGCTTGCTGATATATTCATGGTCATTTATAACGTCGACAGCCATGCCGAGCAATGAGAGCTGAGGCATTTCTAAAACTAAAGAAATGTAAAAACGCTTGCCTTTAATCAGTGTGTCTCATGCTTTTGCATGCATTGTTTTAAGCAAACGATTTCATCTGAAAGCGTTCTATTCCTGACAGTACTCCTCTGGGAGACTGTTGAAAACTCTAAATCTCAAATCAAGTGTGAAATGTTGCACAATTTCTAATTACCGAGCTCCGTGGAAAGAGTAGATCCGATCGAATGTGACACCGGGGGACTTATGGCATGGCGTATTAGGAACACCTGTTGTCGGGCAAAGTGACATCTAAGATGCTGGCACAATCTCCCAATTAAGGTGGTTAAAGCTAGCTTAGGGTAAAGCCAATAAAATTCACAGTAAAACATGCTGTCAGCTGAAAGATAACTGCACAGAATGGGCCTTGGGAGGGGGGGGGGTTGCTGTTTTTGTTTGTTTTGCTTTTTGAATTTCCTGCCAGCACCATTACCACACAGTTTATTTTCCCAATGGCTCCTTGTTAATCTACAGAGGGTGCAACAAGTATATTAAACTACAGCCATCCTTTGCTGACCTGGACGTGAATGAATACGGGCAGACGTTTGTTTCTCATGAAAGGACACTACGTCCCGAACAGCAGGTTTTCAAATCTCCTTAGTGAATATCTTGGAAATAAAAGTTTTAAATGCGGTTGCTGCCATTACTTTTTATTGCACAGGGTTCCTGCCTTCCCCTGAGCTCAGTCTGCTTTGTGGGTGTTACTGCGTTTGTCTTCACAGTATGGTGTGCAGTTGTAGGCTATTATTCTGGTTTTACAGATGTCAAAACAGACATGCCGGCAGGCTGTGACTTCCCCAACATCACGAAACAGAACTGAAGCTGCCATTCGTTCCTAGACCTACTCGATTACCCATACATTTAAAGGAGAAAGAGGAGGGTGCGAGGCAGTTAGAGAAGAGTCAGAAAAAGAAGATGGGTATAGTTTTTATTACCGACCATAATCTCTGTTTTTACAGGCTCATTTAACCTTATTTGTCAGGTCTGTGTATGGGAAGACTTAGGGCTTTGGGCTTCTGAATCTTGTACATCATCACAAAGCACATTAAAAGGCAGAGCCAGCATTTGAACCAAGCTGACTCTTGAGACTTTTCACTGCATTTTGAAGGTAAGTTTGTCATTACTCCCCACGGTTTGGTTTTCTTTATCCGTCAGAGGGGCTGCACAGAAACAACAGCTGTTGCTTAGATAAATGGGCTGTATTTCTTTATAGAAGTTAGGGATAAATCCTAGAAAGGCAACAGAGGCCAGGTAGGGGAAAAACAGAGGTTTGGGTTTGGGCGAATGTGCGCATAAAGTGCACCTCTGCTCCTCACTAGGTGATAAAATCTTTTTATCAGGTACTTGATTTTTATCCCTCTCTGTTTTTCCATCTGAAAAGAGATACAAGCCTACCTATTTTGAGGAACTGACATAATAATAAAAGATAATGTGATTTTCTAGTACATTTACATGTCGAATAAATAGAAGCCATCATTATTTCATGTAGTTCAGATGCGTTCATCAATCAAAGAGGGGATGTCACAATTGAATCTTACATCTCCAGTCCATGTGAAATAGGGTGATAGAGATGCTAACACGTTGTTAGGAAAATATGTATCATGTGATCGATTTTAGAAAGCATTCCTATTGTAAAGTATTTCCTATTCCTAATTCTGTCTCCGTTTGCAATCTTACATTAATAAGTCCTATGTTTTGAATTAAAATGATACATGTACGATTTAATTACGGAATTAAATATATTTTAAATGGTAATTTAGTCTGAGAACCAAAGCCAGTGAAAATTTTTGTAAACATGAAGCAATCAGTAGCTACTAAATTCTATTTATCATGAGGTAAATGTGACAATGGAGCCATTAGAAATTAAAGTTCCATTAAAAAGTTCAATAACAATTAACTATCTCTTTCTCAATTGAAAACAAGCAATTAAACACTAATATTCAGTAAAAATGCAGATATTTTTATACTTAGCAGCTTTATTTGTAGGAAGATCATCACTTCTACTACAGCTAAAAAAGGCAGGGCAGAGTGTTCAAAGACGTGACTTCCAAGAATCTTACATTTTGCTAGCTTTTTACTCCTTACTTATTGGAAAGTGGTAAGGTGATTCTGCTATAAAAAATCTCCATAAAAATTTAATATTTTATAATGGAATACTGAATGTTAAGTACACTGAATTGGAGGGTAAGATTTTTTAGTTGTAAAGGCAAAAATACAACAGTTTTGTTTGCACATAAACCAAATATCCTACAGATTGAAACATGGCCAATGTACAAAAATGTTAGAAGGTATTCAGCGTCATTTCACCCTCAATAGTTCAGCTGTGAACATTACTGCTGTCATTTAATACCCCAAATTTGTTTTAGAATTAAAAATGTTCAATTTGGGATTGGATGAACTGAACAGACCTTTTTACAATAGCCATCATAAGCCAATTTGAAATTTCTTGAGACAATAGGTACAGCTCAGACCAAGGAAATAAGAGAAATTCTCTATCATCTAAAACTTCTTAGTGGCCCGATGTCTTTAAAAGTGAGCTACAGTGGTCTACTGAGACTCGCTTCAGGAAAATCAGAAGACCTTTAAAATAAGGCAACCCAAGCAAGAGTTGAGAAATTAGCCTTCTGAGTGCTTTTAAGTTCATTCTAAGCACTCATTAATTTATGGAATGCTTACTAGAGTCTGCCTCAGCGTAAACAGAGGCATTTGAAGTCCAAATCAGGATTTTGAACTCATAACTTAGAGGTCACAGAATCATTGATCCATGGGAACTTTGGAAATGATCTAGTCCAATCCTCTTCAATTGAGAGAGGAGAACATTAAAGGTGTTAAAAACTTCAAAAAGTTTTTGCATACATCAACTTACGCATTCTCAGAGCACCTTTTTCTATGTAGAGGCATAGATAATGGTCATGTCATTTTACAAAAAAGGGAAACAAGGGGCGCCTGGGTGGCGCAGTCGTTAAGCGTCCGACTTCAGCCAGGTCACGATCTCGCGGTCCGTGAGTTCGAGCCCCGCGTCGGGCTCTGGGCTGATGGCTCAGAGCCTGGAGCCTGTTTCCGATTCTGTATCTCCCTCTCTCTCTGCCCCTCCCCCATTCATGCTCTGTCTCTCTCTGTCCCAAAAATAAATAAACGTTGAAAAAAAAAATTTAAAAAAAAAAAAAAAAAAAGGGAAACAACTCACAGAAACTATCTCCTAGTTGGTCATTGGAAGAAATAAGCAACCCTGGGGAACTAAGGATACTAGGACCTTGAAGGCACCCACAGAAACTTCAGGAGTATCTGTAGAGATGAATGGTAACTGAGAATTACCAGAAGTCTATAGGACCATTTCCAAAGGAGATTCAGTTGGGATATCCATTGGCCATAGCACTGTGAGCCCTACGGCTTTGGCAGGGGCCATTTAGCTACTAACGTTGAGGAGCAGAATGAAATAAATGGGCAAGTGGCCAAGTTAATCACAAGTTAATCAGTGTCCAGGTGAATTTTAAGCACCAAGAGAGCTGAGCAGCCATATTCCCCACCAGTCAGAGGAAGAACCCAAATGATGGACTGCTTGCTACTGTGGATCCAGCAGAAGCCCAGGGAGGCTGAAAATGCCGTTATTATAAGAGGCTTGTAGCAAGACAAACACAGATGTGAGGTCAGGCTCTGCCTCTTTCTTCTGGCTTTGGATTTGGAGAAAATCACTTATTTATCAGAGTCTGAGATTCTTCATAGTTTTGTCTCCAGAGAATTTGCTTTTTAAATAATATAATTCATGTTCAAAAGCTTTATTGCAGAGTGCTTAGAACGTAAGAGCTTGAAATAATCAAAAACCTATTATTTTCGTTATTATTGTTTAAAATATACCCCTTAAGGGGCGCCTGGGTGACTCGGTTGGTTAAGAGTCCAACTCTTGATCTCAGTTCAGGTCATGATCTCATGGTTTGTGAGTTCAAGCCCCATGTTGGGCTCTGGAGCCTGCTTCGGATTCTCTCTCTCCCTCTTTCTGCCCCTGCCTCACTCATGCTGTCTCTGTCTCTCTCAAAATAAATAAATAAACTTTAAAAAATAAAAAAAATAAATAAAATATAAAATATACCCCTCGAGTCAAGAAGTTTTTTTTGTTTTGTTTTGTTTTGTTTCCCCGATCACCAGGCCTATAAGCAACATGATGACATCTGAACATGGAATAGGTGGATGGCAAAGGGGTGGGCAAAGGGGTGGCAAATATTCCTTACAACTTAGGTGACTAAGTTGTATTATATTCCTTACAACTTAGGTGACTAATCCAAATTATTGGAGACAGAATGGAAAGCAAGTTTCCTTCCTTCTAAGTCATTTATTCCCCTTTAATAAGCCATTAGAGTTTCACAAATTCTTTTTGCATTAAAAACAAAAAAAAGTCCCTTTGTTATTCTCAAAGCTGTATTTAAATTAACCCACAAATATCTATTAGAACATTCATATCTGTTATTTTGAATTTTATGGAAACTCTACCACTGCTTTTGGTAAAGTTGCTAATTCAGTTAAACAATGGGAGGCTCTCATGTCACTATTTTAATGCTCTGCCTTGTTGAGGTTTGTAAATATTCAGGCAGAAGAGCCACTCAACATACTCAGTATTGTTGTCTTGACAGATAAATGCCTAGCTTTCAATTACAGGAGATTTTTTCCCCCCTGAAGCAAGCATTACATTTGACTAAAGCATGAAAGAAAAATCAAGTTTGTAAACAGATTTACCAATCAAAGGACATTTAAAAAAATTTTTAAAGCAAAAACTATACTTTTTTTTGCCAAATAACACAATATCTTTGGTTTTCCAACACATATGTCCTGACACTCCTGATCTTGATACAGCTTTTCCCTGCTCATGGCTCCTTTATCACATCTTACCAGAAAACTTATTAAGTCATTAATAAATTAGTTTTGACTGTTCTAGAATTTCAAATAAATGGAATCATACAATATGTACTTGTTTGTTTCAACTTCTTTCATTTAGCATATCTTGTGATATAGACACATTACTACATGAATAAGTAGTTTTTCCCTTATTTCTGAGTAGCATCCCGTACACAGAATGATCGATTCGTTTATCCGTGAACCTTTCATGGACATTTAGTTTGTTTTAGAGTTTTTGGTTATTACAAATGCAGCTTCTCTGAATATTCAGACACATGATTATTTTAAACACATTTTAGTTTTTATTAAGTAGGTATCTAAGAGTAGACGTATATGGTTGTAGGTTTGTTTGTTTTATAAGAAACGCTGAGACCAGTAGAATATTAATGGGTCCCTAAAACTCATTTTCTATAACTATGGTTGTCCAGGTAGCTATGGGCCTAAGTGGGAGAAAAGTGAATAAATAACTTAACCATATTACATGGTAGAAGCCAGAGCAAACACTTTCACCAAGAAACCTGGTTTAAGTGTTCCTGCTATTAAACAACACACGATCCTGCCTCTAAAATAGACTCTCTACGTGTTCCCATGGTCATTGCAGCATTATTCACAATAGCCAAGACATGGAAACAACCTAACTGTCCATCAATGGATGAATAGATCATGAAAATGTAGTGTGTGCATGTACATTTATATATATATGTGTATATATGGGTGTGTATGTGTGTGTATATACACATATGTATATATATGTATACATATGTGTATATATACACATATGTATATAAATGTGTATATACACACACATACACACACACACATACACACACACACACACACACACACATATATACACTGAAATCCTCACATGTGTGACAACATGGATGAAATTTGTGGGTATTATTGTTAAGTGAAATAAATCAAAGACAAAATTACTGTATGATCTCATTTATAGGTGGAATCTAAACAAATCAAACTCAGAAACAGAGAATAGATTGGTGGTTGCCTCCAGGGGCTCGAGCGTGGGAGAAATGAGGAGCTGTAGGTCAAAGTATACATACTTTCAATTACAAGAGGAATAGGTTCTGGGTGTCTAATATATAACATATTGTATACTTGAAATTTGTTCCCCCAAGTATATAAACAATTACTCATAAACAGAAGCAACCTTATTGATAAGAATGTGGTAATTGCAGGGGACTTTAACACCCCACTTACAGAAATGGATAGATCATCTAGACACACAGTCAATAAAGAAACAAGGGCCCTGAATGAGACATTGGATCAGATGGACTTGACAGATATATTTAGAACTCTGCATCCCAAAGCAACAGAATATACTTTCTTCTCGAGTGCACATGGAACATTCTCCAAGATAGATCATATACTGGGTCACAAAACAGCCCTTCATAAGTTTACAAGAATTGAAATTATACCATGCATACTTTCAGACCACAATGCTATGAAGCTTGAAATCAACCACAGGAAAAAGTCTGGAAAACCTCCAAAAGCGTGGAGGTTAAAGAACACCCTACTAACGAATGAGTGGGTCAACCAGGCAATTAGAGAAGAAATCAAAAAATATATGGAAACAAACGAAAATGAAAATACAACAATCCAAACGCTTTGGGACGCAGCGAAGGCAGTCCTGAGAGGAAAATACATTGCAATCCAGGCCTATCTCAAGAAACAAGAAAAATCCCAAATACAAAATCTAACAGCAAACCTAAAGGAACTAGAAGCAGAACAGCAAAGGCAGCCTAAACCCAGCAGAAGAAGAGAAATAATAAAGATCAGAGCAGAAATAAACAATATAGAATCTAAAAAAACTGTAGAGCAGATCAACGAAACCAAGAGTTGGTTTTTTGAAAAAATAAACAAAATTGACAAACCTCTAGCCAGGCTTCTCAAAAAGAAAAGGGAGATGACCCAAATAGATAAAATCATGAATGAAAATGGAATTATTACAACCAATCCCTCAGAGATACAAACAATTATCAGGGAATACTATGAAAAATTATACGCCAACAAATTGGACAACCTGGAAGAAATGGACACATTCCTGAACACCCACACTCTTCCAAAACTCAATCAGGAGGAAATAGAAAGCTTGAACAGACCCATAACCAGCGAAGAAATTGAATCGGTTATCAAAAATCTCCCAACAAATAAGAGTCCAGGACCAGATGGCTTCCCAGGGGAGTTCTACCAGACATTTAAAGCAGAGATAATACCTATCCTTCTCAAGCTATTCCAAGAAATAGAAAGGGAAGGAAAACTTCCAGACTCATTCTATGAAGCCAGTATTACTTTGATTCCTAAACCAGACAGAGACCCAGTAAAAAAAGAGAACTACAGGCCAATATCCCTGATGAATATGGATGCAAAAATTCTCAATAAGATACTAGCAAATCGAATTCAACAGCATATAAAAAGAATTATTCACCATGATCAAGTGGGATTCATTCCTGGGATGCAGGGCTGGTTCAACATCCGCAAATCAATCAACGTGATACATCACATTAACAAAAAAAAAGAGAAGAACCATATGATCCTGTCAATCGATGCAGAAAAGGCCTTTGACAAAATCCAGCACCCTTTCTTAATAAAAACCCTTGAGAAAGTCGGGATAGAAGGAACATACTTAAAGATCATAAAAGCCATTTATGAAAAGCCCATAGCTAACATCATCCTCAACGGGGAAAAACTGAGAGCTTTTTCCCTGAGATCAGGAACACGACAGGGATGCCCACTCTCACCGCTGTTGTTTAACATAGTGCTGGAAGTTCTAGCATCAGCAATCAGACAACAAAAGGAAATCAAAGGCATCAAAATTGGCAAAGATGAAGTCAAGCTTTCACTTTTTGCAGATGACATGATATTATACATGGAAAATCCGATAGACTCCACCAAAAGTCTGCTAGAACTGATACATGAATTCAGCAAAGTTGCAGGATACAAAATCAATGTCCAGAAATCAGTTGCATTCTTATACACTAATAATGAAGCAACAGAAAGACAAATAAAGAAACTGATCCCATTCACAATTGCACCAAGAAGCATAAAATACCTAGGAATAAATCTAACCAAAGATGTAAAGGATCTGTATGCTGAAAACTATAGAAAGCTTATGAAGGTAATTGAAGAAGACTTAAAGAAATGGAAAGACATTCCCTGCTCATGGATTGGAAAAATAAATATTGTCAAAATGTCAATACTACCCAAAGCTATCTACACATTCAATGCAATCCCAATCAAAATTGCACCAGCATTCTTCTCGAAATTAGAACAAGCAATCCTAAAATTCATATGGAACCACAAAAGGCCCCGAATAGCCAAAGGAATTTTGAAGAAGAAGACCAAAGCAGGAGGCATCACAATCCCAGACTTTAGCCTCTACTACAAAGCTGTCATCATCAAGACAGCATGGTATTGGCACAAAAACAGACACACAGACCAATGGAATAGAATAGAAACCCCAGAACTAGACCCACAAACGTATGGCCAACTCATCTTTGACAAAGCAGGAAAGAACATCCAATGGAAAAAAGACAGCCTCTTTAACAAATGGTGCTGGGAGAACTGGACAGCAACATGCAGAAGGTTGAAACTAGACCACTTTCTCACACCATTTACAAAAATAAACTCAAAATGGATAAAGGACCTAAATGTGAGACAGGAAACCATCAGAACCTTAGAGGAGAAAGCAGGAAAAGACCTCTCTGACCTCAGCCGTAGCAATCTCTTACTCGACACATCCCCAAAGGCAAGGGAATTAAAAGCAAAAGTGAATTACTGGGACCTTATGAAGATAAAAAGCTTCTGCACAGCAAAGGAAACAACCAATAAAACTAAAAGGCAACCAACGGAATGGGAAAAGATATTTGCAAATGACATATCGGACAAAGGGCTAGTATCTAAAATCTATAAAGAGCTCACCAAACTCCACACCCGAAAAACAAATAACCCAGTGAAGAAATGGGCAGAAAACATGAATAGACACTTCTCTAAAGAAGACATCCAGATGGCCAACAGGCACATGAAAAGATGTTCAGCGTCGCTCCTTATCAGGGAAATACAAATCAAAACCACACTCAGGTATCACCTCACGCCAGTCAGAGTGGCCAAAATGAACCAATCAGGAGACTATAGATGCTGGAGAGCATGTGGAGAAACGGGAACCCTCTTGCACTGTTTGTGGGAATGCAAATTGGTGCAGCCGCTCTGGAAAGCAGTGTGGAGGTTCCTCAGAAAATTAAAAATAGACCTACCCTATGACCCAGCAATAGCACTGCTAGGAATTTATCCAAGGGATACAGGAGTACTGATGCATAGGGGCACTTGTACCCCAATGTTCATAGCAGCACTCTCAACAATAGCCAAATTATGGAAAGAGCCTAAATGTCCATCAACTGATGAATGGATAAAGAAATTGTGGTTTATATACACAATGGAATACTATGTGGCAATGAGAAAAAATGAAATATGGCCCTTTGTAGCAACGTGGATGGAACTGGAGAGTGTAATGCTAAGTGAAATAAGCCATACAGAGAAAGACAGATACCATATGGTTTCACTCTTATGTGGATCCTGAGAAACTTAACAGGAACCCATGGGGGAGGGGAAGGAAAAAAAAAAAAGAGGTTAGAGTGGGAGAGAGCCAAAGCATAAGAGACTGTTAAAAACTGAGAACAAACTGAGGGTTGATGGGGGGTGGGAGGGAGGGGAGGGTGGGTGATGGGTATTGAGGAGGGCACCTTTTGGGATGAGCACTGGGTGTTGTATGGAAACCAATTTGTCAATAAATTTCATAAAAAAAAAAAAAAAGAAATTTGTTAAGAGAGTTAATGTTCTCACCACACACACACACACACACACAAATGGTGACTACGTGAGGTGACGATATGTTAACTATCTTTATTGTGGTAATCATTTCACAATATGCAGATGTCGAATGATTATGTTATACACCTTAAAGTTACGTGGTGTTGTTTGTTAATTATATCTCAATAAAGCTGGACAAAAATTTAAAAATTAAAAAGAAGTACACTCTTTATAACAGTGTGAGAACAAAGCCTGTAGTAGAGTGAAGAATGAGGGGACAGATTAAAACCGCATTTGTTCATTAGCTAAGAAATCACATTTTCAGCTGATTTTTCGTTTAAACTGTAGAACATCTTAGTACTAGGCCTGTGCTGCTATGTATAGTCTAGGCACAGTTAGCAAATTCTTTTTTTTTTTCCTTTTTTTTTTTTTTTTAATTTTTTTTTTTCAACGTTTATTTATTTTTGGGACAGAGAGAGACAGAGCATGAACGGGGGAGGGGCAGAGAGAGAGGGAGACACAGAATCGGAAACAGGCTCCAGGCTCTGAGCCATCAGCCCAGAGCCCGACGCGGGGCTCGAACTCACCTACCGCGAGATCGTGACCTGGCCGAAGTCGGACGCCCAACCAACTGCGCCACCCAGGCGCCCCAAATTCTTAAGGATGCCAACTCAAAGTTTGACTTTATTATGTTGGACACAAAGGAAAGCCAGTAAGCAAGAGAGGAGGATGGCCAAGATTTAGCCTCATAAGATTCTATGAAAGCATAGTTTGCACTGTCCTTCACACCATTACTTTCCCTTTCCCAACTAGGTCAGACCTGGAGACTGTCTACATAAGGTCAGCCTGCACAGATATTCTCTCCTCCCAATATAATTCTGTTGAGTGAATCCAGCTCAGGTTTGTATATCCCTTTACTCATTTGGAATTGAGAATGATTTGCCTAATTTGACCATTGTATAAGTAAACACACTCATAAGATATAAGGAAAGTATTAGAACTTTTTTACATCTTTTTTTGAAAGTTTATTTACTCTGAGAGAGAGAGACAGAGAGCTGGGGAAGAACAGAGATAGAATCCCAAGCAGGCTCCACACTGCCAGCATTGAGTCCAATGTGGGGTTTGAACTTATGAACTGTGCAATCATGACCTGAGCCGAGATCATGACCTGAGCCGAAATCTCGAGTTGGATGCTTAACCACCAAGCCACCCAGATGCCTATGAACGTTTTTATATCTTTAACATGGGAGTGGTCATGCTGTTGTACTTATTTGTCAAGACTCAGCATTTTGCTAACAAGCACTTTTCAGTAAAAATGTAGAAAAAAAATAATGTAATTTGGCATGAAAGTCAATTAGAGAAGCTTATTAAATTCTCTAGATTTGCCAGTAATCTGAATGATTACTGTATTGAATACATGTATTGAATAATTCATCAGCTGTTTATTACATTTAACCCTCCCCCAATTACTGGAAATTTTTTCTTTTCCTTTTTTATTTTGTAAAAGGATTACATTTTTTCACCTGGGAGATGCCAGAAGTTTAATTGCAGTTTTATTAACATGAAGCTTTTGTTATTAGAAAGGGTTTTAGCTAACACTATGTTCTGTGCTCAAATTAAGGGACCTCACTACAGGATTAGGGTATTTATCATAAATCTTCAGTCTATTTATTTATAGGACAAGCAATGGCTAATTCTTTCTAGTATTGTAAGCCACAGATAGATGGGTATCTTGCTTCTAATTGTCTGATCTACTAATTTGAAACAAATAAAAAAGAGTTAAATAATGCTGTTTTTAAGCTGAACCAGAATAATAAAATCTAAGGTAATTTCATTCTATGTAAGTGGACTGCTCTTCCAGAAATGTGAAAAAGAAAAAAAAAGATTAGTAAGATAAGTACATAAACATATATAGAATATACTAAAACATAATTAAATATCAGGTGAATGCATGATAACTTAAATTGTACTAAATAGAAATCATGTTATATTAACTAGGCTATCCTGTGCATCTGTTAATATTATACAATTTGACAATTTAAATAATCTGTCATGAATTCTTTTAAAATGCAAATTATTAATTTATACATATTTTATATTAGTATAATGAATTCCTATGACAAGCATGGGATGATTCTAGCATAAAGGCTCTTGCAGTCTATTTTATAGGCAAAGCTGAATTTCATATATGAATAAAGCAAGAACTTACAACTGGCACTTAGAATCTGTCTATAAGGGGTGCCTGGGTGGTTCATCAGTTGAGCTTCTGACTTTGGCTCCGGTCATGATCTCATGGTCTGTGAGTTCGAGCCCTGTGTCAGGCTGTGTGCTGACAGCTCAGAGCTTGGAGCCTACTTCAGATTCTGTGTCTCCCTCTCTCTCACCCTCCCCCATTCATGCTCTGTCTCTCTCTGTCTCAAAAGTAAATAAACATTAAGAATTAAAAAAAAAAATCTGTCTTTAGGAATATAATACTCTTACCTGGACCAGAATACAAATTTTGTCAGTATTTGTGGTATAAGTTAATAAACAGAATACATTATTCATTTTTAACATGTGTTTGAGATTAATTAAAAAAAAACAGGTTTTAGATTGGTGGCATTCATTAACATACTTGCTTTATTTCTTTTGAAAGATAAAAGCACCTCAATAGATTTTCTAAACTGCCAGCTTCCTAAAAAACACAACTGATTCTTTTCTTAATGTATATGAGTTTATAGGTCAAAGAAAATAAAAGATGAGTTGGAATAAATGTAAACATCTAAAATTACCTTGCTCCTTGCAATTCTGCACAGAAAGGCTTACATCTCTATAAAAATGGGACAATGGAGATCAAAATAAATTAATTCATCTACAGTGGTCTTGAACTTGAATCAAGCACACAAAGGTAATTGTCTCCTACACCTACAGAACACATTTCTCACATCCTTAAAATTTCAACATGATGTTTTCAGTAGGGTTATGCGTGCCATATTATAAATGTTTTATAAGTTTACAATTATAAGAAATAAAAAAAAGACATTCTTCAGGTACATTATGTTCCCACCATGTTTTTATAAGATTTTCCTAATGGAACATTTAGTGTTTATTAAGTCCTACTACGAGCTATTCAAGTTTTTCATTTGTCTGAATCTCAGGAAATCCAGATGATGTGCCATAATAGAGCAACTAAGAGCTCTAGATTAGACTTTGACAAACTTGGCCCCAAGTTCTAGGTCAGTCTTTTGGCAATTGAGGACTCAGATTTCTGTCAGAATCCTGATAGTCTCATGGAATCGCCACCCTAATCTGAAATGCCTACTTCCAAACCTCTGGGTAAGAAAAATAAAATCTGTTTTAAGCCACTGTTTTCCAGATTTGTTATCTGTGGCTAAATATGGTTATTAACTAATATGCTAATTGTGTCACTGTTGGTAGATTCTAATTCCATTCTGAACCTCTTTTTTATTCGTTCATAAAATAAGTATAGTAAATATTGAAAGAAATAATCGTACTGAGTGTGCTGGAAGAAGTAAATGAGAACACACATCCAAAGTGATTAACCCAATTGTTGGCAGTGAATTTGCACTCAACAGATTGCAAATATTAAATTTATGTACTGTTTAAGAGGCAAGGCTTCCTTTTCTTGCCCCATCCATTTTCAGTGTTACGTTTGAGAGAAACTATCAGCAGTCAAATACTTGAAGATGGAAACAATCTTGTGTCTTCACATCTCTTTGTATTTTTTAACTCTAACAATACAACAAATCAGGAATCATAGAAATCAATCCAAAATTGCTGTGAATCTATGCCCTTGAGAACTCTCCAGAGCAACACTGCTTACTCAAAATATAGAGAGGAACTGATGCTGTAAGGCTGGATGTAGTTAAACTTTAATGAAAGCAAAATGTGAGAAAATAAAGTACGATCAGATATTCCATACCTTATAAATGAATAAAGTTAGATGGTTTTATTTTTACAAGACTCTAAAAAGGCAGAAGTAATGTTAATTTAGACAGCTGAATTGTTTCAGATAAACAATGACTTGAGAGTAATTACCATAGCAAATGTGCTAATGATTTTGAAAAGATTATTCTAAGTAAAATCCATCTAACTGAGGAAATAAAAACACAAAGCATTAAATCTCAGATCCTTTTTAAAGTGAAGCATTACTTATTTACTGCTTTTAGGAGATTTTTCCTCAACAGAGCAATTAATTTTTCCTAATTTAATATATAATGAAGTTTCTTATGCATAATTATATTCCTTTCATTTACATTTCTAAGAAACCATTGAACTTCAAAATAAAAAGTTCATTACAATGCTAATATTTAACACTTCAAAAAAATCCCCCTGTGCAAGTAACTAAATTAGTTGCTTGATTAATTCTATTTACCATATTCCTTTTCTGTTTCAACCATGCCATTTTTTTCCCCAGATTCATTCAAGAGCTTAATTCTCTATGATTTATTGGAAAAGCAAACATTTTTCTTGGTTTATTTGGTTGACTTGTTTTCATGTGTGAACTCTGCATTTTTTATTTTCCTGCTGTCAATTACTTCCAAAAAGCAATTTTTAAAGTTGTCCATCAGGCATAAACTGCAAAGGTATATTTTCCCCACCAAACCCTTCTGAAAATCTTCCACGTATCACCCATTACTTAAAGTCTAAAATATGTTCCTAAAATCTTTGTAATATAAGATGAAGGTATCAGATTATAGAATAAAGTTGTTCTAAATAAGAGCTGACTTGTTAGAGTTCTAAAATATCTAAAATAAAAGATTAGAGGATACTTTATATATTTTTGTATGTGTAAGTAGAATAATGGGATGGGAAAACTGATCCTCTCTTTAGGTTACATGGGGGCTCGTATATTTTATTTGTTCCTTTATTTAAAATATCCAGTGAGGGGCGCCTGGGTGGCGCAGTCGGTTAAGCGTCCGACTTCAGCCAGGTCACGATCTCGCGGTCCGTGAGTTCGAGCCCCGTGTCAGGCTCTGGGCTGATGGCTCAGAGCCTGGAGCCTGTTTCCGATTCTGTGTCTCCCTCTCTCTCTGCCCCTCCCCCGTTCATGCTCTGTCTCTCTGTCTCTCTGTCCCAAAAATAAATACACGTTGAAAAAAAAAAATAAAATAAAATATCCAGTGAATGTTAAATGCATACATAGCACTGTGATAAAATGAAGGAGGAGCCTATGCAGTATTTGAAAGCAAGGTCTCTACCCAATTCCTTGTTGTCTCCCCCAGCCTCCAAAACGATAAGGAAAGAGAAAGGAAACACACCAGATAGTAGAAAAGAAATGGAAGTAAAGGGAAAAAAGGATGGAAAGAAGAGAGAGAGTGTCTTGAGTTGGTTAGAAGCATGGCCTATGGTAGAAAATAAGTTTATCTTCAAGGCCGGCTCTTGTACTTTTGACAAGTGTGTATTCCTGGGCCTCATTTTCCTCATCTGAATAATGGGAATAATATCATCCACTTCATAGAGTCCTGGGAGAATTAAATGAGATCATCTCTACAAAGTATGTGGCAATACCTAATATTTGCCATATCTGGCAGACCCTATCAGAGAAGTCATCAATTTGAAGTAGATTCTTTCTCATATCTTTGTGGACAGCTTGAATAAAGGAATCAAGATCAAGCTAATTTTATCTCAGTAAGTGATGAATTAAGTGAGCTCATAATTTGAAGTCCAAAAGAATTCACTGATATTACAGAGCCAAATAATGAATGGCAATAGAGCAAGTAAAAATTCAAATATAGAATAGGGAAGAACTGGCTCCAGGAACTAAAAAAAAAACTGATAAATTAGGCCATGGAAGGCAAAGCTAAGTATAATTAGAAAGGAATACTAGATTCGAATATTTAATGATTCAGGTGTCAGTCTTTTTATTCTGTAATGAACAGTTCCTCCTTAGAATCCTGCGTCTTGCCTCAGCCACCTGGATTTAAAAAGGGTAAGTTAAAACTGGAAAAGGTAGAAGAATGAATAATAGAGATGGAATTAAACCCTTGTGAGTAAATGACAGAGTATTTTAAGCTCTTTGACTTTACAAAATGCTATAATGTGATATGATTAACAATTCTATCTTTGTTTCTCAGCAGTGAAGTGAGTTATCCAAGCAAAAATCTTATAAGACAAAATTAAACAGGCAAGATGGACTTTAGTCAAGGTAACTCTTATAGGGAAGAGAGTCTAGCACTTTGAACTCTGTTGAAACAAAGGGAGGGGGCTCTAAGCACTGGGGTGAGCTTGTGGAAAAGTACTGGAAGACATTAGGGGAGGTTGATCTATGGAATATGTGTAGCACATCCAGTTATTTCTCAGTTTGCAAATGTTTGTTCCTATGATTATGCCATCAGTGTTTGCTAATTAGTGCCTGAGGAAGTTGGGCTCTGACCCTCCCACAGATAGGGACACTACCTTCCTTGATATTTACATTTCAAAGAGATGGCCCCCATTCCAATATGAGTCCTGCTACCAACATTTCCCATGGAAAATAAAAAAAAAAAAAAAAATAAGAGATGGCTCCCAGGTTCCTGAGAAAGACATTCTTGGGTTACAAAACTGGCAAGAAGCTCTTCAAGAGATTGACATCTTAGATGGGCAATAAATAAATTAATTAATATATAATAATAATGTACAATTACAAGTTTTCCAAAGTAAATGCTCTTAGGAAAAAGGGAGGTTAGGGCCAATGTCAGGAGGAAGTCTGTCTAAAGTTTAGTCAAGCTGAGGGGAATGTGAAGCCAATCTTGGTCAGAGTATTTGTTTTCCAAGGCCATAATAAAGCAGCAAAATAAGGATAAAAAAAGAAAAGAAAAAAAAAGAGAAGAAAAGAAAATGGAAAACAAAACCAAACCAAAAGATTTCAAATAAAAAGAGATTTTAGTTAGAATTAAGAATCATGAAATAAGTCATCACTTCCAGTGTATTGCAAGTATAATAAAATATTGAAAAGTATAGTTTGGAGGAATTTATTTATGTTGTACCTATCCATGATGAGCATCTTCGTGAAGAAAAACTTTTTTTTTCCCCTAGATAGCTAACATTTATTGCTCCTCAATGATGGGAAGGTAGACCAATGGATCTCTCATTTTCTGCCTAATAGTTTCTTAAAAACACCAACCACCTTTAATTTAATAATCCTAAGAGAATGAACCAGTTGTGTGGTCAGTGCACTCATGAAACAGTAACTCTAAGACTAGAGTAGAAATTCAATTCTTAGTGTGGTAAAATGCAGCTTCCAGATAATAAGAATAGTTGATATTCCTTGAACATCCACGCTTGTCCCATAATGTGGTAGGATCATATGAAAATTTTATTAAAATTTACTTCATTAAAATTTAATCTTACAGGTTAAATTTACAGATTTCTCCTGTTATTATTGTCATTTTGCATGTTTTGTAATACAGTTTTACAAAAGGACACACATTGGTAAATTTGATGGGGAATTCAGTCAGTCAGAGAAGGGCAAATACTATATGATTTCACTCATATATGGAATTTAAGAAACAAAACAAATGAGCAAAGGGAAAAAAAGAGAGAGAGAGAGAGACAGAGAGAGAGAGAGAGAGAGAGAGGGACAAACCAAGAAACGGACTCTTAACTGTAGAACTGGTGGTTATAAGATAGGAGGTGGGGGGGTGGGGGGATGGGGTGGGGAGGGATGGGGATTAAGGAAGGCACTTTTGATGAGCACTGGTGATGCAAATGTTGAGTTACTAAATTACACCTGCAACTAATATTACAGTGTATGTTAATTAACCTGAATTTAAATAAAAACTTAAAAAATAAAATAAAAAAGGATAATTTATCCTAATTAAGAAGAAAAAGAAAAAGATTTAGAACCAGAGTTCTTCTTCCCAATTGTATTATTATATGTTTGCCTCAGAACATAAAAACATAAAATAAAATAAAATAAAATAAAATAAAATAAAATAAAATAGAAAGAAAGAAAGAAAGAAAAAAGTAAACCCTCTCTTTTGGAAATGGCAAATATTAGCCTGTAGGATTAAATTTAAATTTAATTTAACAGAAAATTCTGTTTTCTACAAAAAATAAAAGACTCAATTATTTCTGACTTGTACTTTAGTGCAATGTATATAATATAATAAAATGAGGCAAGCCATTGGGTAAGATTTGAAGTAAAAACATGATGCAGTTTGTATTTTAAAATGTACTTATAAAGAGAAAATAAGGCTTTATAAATTACAATATGAACAATATGAACCGCTGAAATAATTCAGCTTGCTACATGGTATCTTTTAGTAATAAAGAAAATTCATAAAAGGTGAGAGAGAAATCATGATGAACTGATGCCTCTAGATGATTCGTTTGTTTCATTCCCCTGACAATTTTATATTGCTAGTGAAAATAATGTCCATTACACAACAGTGCAAATTCATATACATTGTCCTATTTACTACTTACGCTAATAAAAGACCATGTTGCAATAACCCACTCCAGATAGTTTAGGAAGAGTAGTATCACAACTCAATGTTCAGTCTTTTCCCCCTCCAAAAAGTGAAATGACTTACCCCAGGGGCATCCTCAGTTGAAATAGTCCTCATGTAAATGGCTTCTTAGAAATATTACAGAAGCAGTTATAGCACATCATTCTGTAAAGAAAGTCTGGGAGTAAATAGTATCCTACCAGTAACACTCTGGGGATTTCTATACATAATTGATGTTTATGGTCTTCAAAATCTGATGAAATCAATAGAATTTCCAGAGACTCAGCAATTGCTCCTTCTCCAGAAAGTGGAATTTTTAAAAAATACAGTCGACACACAATGTTACATTAGTTTCAGGTGTACAACATAGTGACTCAAAAAGTTTATACATTATGCTATATTTATCACAAGTGTAGCTACCATCTGTCACCATACAACACTATGGTAAAACCACTGACTGTATTTCCTATGCTGTACCTTTTATTCCTACGATTTATTCCATTTTTGCAACCTTGTATCTTCCACTTTCCTTCACCCATTTGAACTTCCAAATCTCATAGGCAAATAGTGAAAGGTGTGATAAAGGCAATTTTACAATTTTTCTAAGCCATTCCATGTGCATGTTGCTTTGTTTATGCCACTCATAAAATCTTTTATTGATTGATTGATTGATTGATTGAATATAAGGGATAGCCTGTACTGGAATCAAGTGCTCCTCGTTTTCTCTCACCTACAACTAGACCTCAGATTTTTTTTAACAGAATCGTCTTGGCAGGCAGTAGTAATCATTTATAGATGATATTTGAGTTGACATTTGTTTACTATATTAACATAATATTTCGGCAGGAGGGAACAGAAGAACACATTTTTATGATATGGGCGATTTTTTTCACAATAGGTTATAGAAGGAAATGGAGGAATACAGCAGATTAGAATTCAAGTTGGCTAGACGCACAAAAGAACAAGGACAATAATGCTCAGCAGGACATTTCAAATATACTTTAATCATGATGTTCCATAGCCTTGGGGGGTACCAGTGAAGAGATTACTGTGTATGATAAACCAAAGGTCCTCAGAGCTGAAAAAGTTCTGAAGGTTACCTCCTCCAACTCTGTATCTGGTATATTTGTCTCTGTATCACCTTTAAAAGTGGATTTCAAGATTGTGCCTCAATATCTTTACAACTGAGAGTTGTTTCCTAAAGGTAACTCGCCTTTGTTTTAAAGCAGCTTCAATTATGACATTATTATTATTATTTTTTTACTGCATAATCCTTAGGCATGGGCTTTCCAGACATTTGAACACAGGTGATTTTTTTCCTTATTTATTTTATAGTTAGCTCAACTGAATGTCTCCTCTTTTCATGTGATTTAACATCTTACATGGTTTCTTTATCTGCAAATGGAGAGGTTTGTGCTACATCCATATAGTTATTAGTTTTTGTTTACTTTTTAAGTAATGGAACTCTTTATATAAAACAAAAATCCCATGTGATATCCTTTTAAACAAAATTCAGACCAGAAGTGTTAACTTGTGATTAGAGAGGGTGAAAAGCCAAGAACTCAATTACTTGACTTCCCCTTCGGCCTTCTTGGAAACCCAAGCTGGAAGTCCAGGGCTCTCTGGCAGGAACACTGAAAAATATCATTGCATGCAACTATGAAATTTATGTGTAGCTGAAAATATTAGTATAATTGCTCAAGGTGAATTATCTCTTTCCCCCTAGATGGCCTTCATAGGTGGTTCTGCGTCTGTTCGGCATTCTGGTCACTTTTTTGGACACACCCCAATGTGTCTCACTGCAGGATCGATCTTCAAATGCCCCATTTTAAAAACTCAACATTGAAATTGAATTTAATATATGTAAAACTGACTGTTTTGCTGGCTTTTAATAGAAAATAAATCAATTATAAGTGGTTTACCCCAACATAATTCAGATAAACACTGAAGATTTGATTATGTGAGCCATCATGGATGAAATATAACATTCCCTTCCTAGTCACAAGACTCCTCTCAAATAATATCTTAAAAATTCTAAGAAAAAACAATATTGCTGAAGCAGCTCACATGCCTGTATGATCTTCACATGTCATTAGATACTAAAATACCATCCATACCTAACCTTACATTTCAATAAGCAAAATATATATAGGTGTGGGTGGTCACATTGATTTGTTTTCCCAATCTAATGCCTTATCCATCTAGAAATGGTCAAAAGAAAAATGAGTCACTTGGATGCAAGGCTCTGCTACTCTGCTCTCTTTGATTACACAGGACAGAGTCATACCTTCTGGAGCAACAATTTGAATTTTAATGTGCTTCAGGAATATGTAACTATGAAAATTATGTAACACTTAGAATACTGAAGAAAAATATTGGTTTTTTAGAGGTAAAATGAAACATTTTCATGCTCTTTTCTGAGAAATTTAAATCTCAACCAAGAGTATAATATTTGATTTAAAAATATTTTGTATTGGCACAGTATTAATGTTGTGTTTTCAAGAACATTATATTTAGTCAACAATTTCTATCATGTCCAGCATTTCTTTTAGTTTGTTTTCCATTGGTATTCTAGGGAAGGAATGGGGAATTTGAATAAGAGTATATCTATAACCATCATTTTTAATTGAAAGAAGATATTTTCTATTTTTCTGCTCTGAGTTACTTTGAAGATGTTTTTTATCAAAGTGTCAAATGAATCAACTATTATATTACTATTTAAAGTATCCTATTTTCCTGGAGTTAGTAACATTGTATATAAAAATAACAATGAATCACTAAAGAATTGTGCCATTCATTCTGTGGTTCTTAATTTTCCAACCATTTAACTTTGTTAAATGAATGCATTAGACCAGGTGTAAGTGACTTGTAAGTCTCCCTAAGATTACAAAAAAAAAAAAAAAAGTAAATGACTGCAATGGCTTTTGAAAGTCAGATAAAATGGCACATGTAAGCAGAGATAATAATTATGATATTTTTCAAAAACAGATTAATGTCAAACAAAAGCCAGAGAGATCTATTTAGCAGTCAAAAAGAGCAGAATCAAAGTCCTAAAGACCTCTGTATCACCTAAGGTATATACAGTTTAATTAACAAGCTATTCAAATTAGTTGTTTCGTACCATTTTTATTTAGAATTAATCAAAGTTGCATTCACGTCTGAGTTACATGTTCAAACATTCATAATATACTAAAATAATTCAGCAAGTATTTATCAGGGTCCTATATATAAATAGTGTTAATAGTACTGCTTTAGATACAATGATGATAGGGACAGATAACCCGTCCCCAAATTGGGGAAAGACCTACATTAAATAAATTAATACACAGGAAAATCCCACCTAATAACAATACTATAAAGAAGCTAAAATGGAGTCATGTGGAAAAGAGACTGAGAGGGCCTCTCTTGGAGGTAACCTTTTTTTTTTTTTTTGTATTTTCAAGTTTTTATTTAAATTCCAGCTAGTTAACGTACAGTGTAATATTAGTTTCAGGTATAGAATTTAGTGATTCATCACTTACATACAACACCCAGGACTCATCACAAACAGTACCTTCCTTAATAGCCATCACCCACTTAACCCATCCCCTTGACCACTTCCCCTCAAGCAACCCTCAGTATGTTCTCTATAGTTAAAAGTCTATTTTCTGGTTTCCCTCTCTCCTCTCTTTTTTCCCCCCTTATGTTCCTTTGTTTTGTTTCTTAAATTCCACATATGAGTGAAATCATATAGTATTTATCTTTCTCTGACTTATTTCACTTGTAATACACTCTAGCTCCATCCACTTCATTGCAGATGGCAAGATTTCATTCTTTGCGAAGGCTTAGTAATATTCCATTGTGTGTGTGTGTGTGTGTGTGTGTGTGTGTGTGTGTGTGTGTATACCACATCCTCTTTATCCATTCATCAGTCAGTAGACATTTGAGCTGTTTCCATGTTCGGCTATCGTTGATAGGGCTGCTATATATACGTCAGGGTGCATGTGTCCCTTCAAATTAGTATTTTTGTATCCTTTGGTAAGGTAAATACCTGGTAGTGAAATTGCTGGATGGTAGGGTAGTTCTATTTTCAACTCTTTGAGGAGCTTCTATGCTGTTTTCCAGAATGGCTGTAGCAGTTTGTATTCCCTCTAACAGTATAAGAGGTTTCCCCTTTCTCTGCATCCTTACTAACATCAGCAAAGTGCAAAAGAATGAAAATGGACCACTTTCTTACACCAGACACAAAAATAAATTCAAAATGAATGAAAGACCTAAATGTGAGACAGGAAACCATCAAAATCCTAGAGGAGAACACAGGCAGTAACCTCTTTGACATCGGTTGTAGCAACTTCTTACTAGATACGTCTCCTGAGGCAAAGGAAACAAATTAAAAATGAACTATTAAGACTTCATCAAGTTAGAAAGCTTCTGCACAGTGAAGGAAATGATCAACAAACTAAAAGGCAACCTTCAGAATGGAGAGGATATTTGCAAATGACATATCTGATAAAGGGTTAGTATCCAAAATCTATAAAGAACTCATCAAACTCAACACCCCCAAAACCAAATAACTTAGTCAAAAAGTGGGCAGAAGACAGGACTATTCTTTTCCAAAGAATACACATAGCTAACAGATACATGAAAAGATGCTCAACATCACTGATCATCAGGGAAATACAAATCAAAACTACAATCTCACACCTGTCAGACTGGCTAAAATTAACAAAAGAGGAAACAACAGATATTGGAGGTAACTTTTGAGCTGAGAACAGATGAGAAGGAGACTGTTATAGGATGTTCTGTTGGGGGAGCATTTTATGTGTAAGTTTTATCAAGTATAGGTGTACTGGTTGGAAATATATGTGCCTGTTGAAGTGACAGGAAAAAAAAAAAGGCTAATACAGCCCAATTTGAAACCAAATAATGTAGAGCCATTTAACTGAGAAAGAGGGGGAAAAAAAAGATTTCTAACAAGTGGAAGCTGGCTTGACATTCATAGCTAGTCAGTGACGTTTTCCTATTGAACATAATGTCACATAATATCAGCATCAAATAAGACAACTCTGGAGTCAGGATGAATCAAGAAATATAAGGCCACTCTGTAATAAAGTCTGAATGCAGACAAAAAACATGAACATTGTCTAAAAGTGATCAAACCTTCTATCCAGACTAATGTGAGTGACTTCTGCCTTTTTCCCAATCCCAGGTCCAGTCTCATTCCATTCTTCCTACAGTTTACATAAGAATTGTTAAGGTACTTAATGGAATGCCTCGATGGCTCAGTCGGTTAAGCATCGGACTTTGGCTCAGGTCATGATCTTGTGGTCCCATGGGTTCAAGCTCCGTGTTGGGGTCTGGGCTGACAGTTTGGACCCTGGATCTTGCTTTGGATTCTGTGTCTCCCTCACTCTCTGCCTCTGTCTCCCTCATTTGTGCTCTGCCCCTCTCTCTTCTCTCTCAAAAATAAGTAAGAATTTAAAAGAAAAGTATTCTTAAGATTCTTAATAATTCTTGACAGCATTCAACCTAAATCAACACCCCACCTTCTTGAACCCTTCTCAAAAGTGACTAACACATGCTCAAAATCTTTGTAAGTCATTTCTAATACCCTCCTACAGAGATGACTTGTGGTTCTCCAATTAAATATCATCTCTGTCATCAAAATGAGTCAATAAACAAAACTTTGTTCAAGCAAGTAGATGCTGAGAGATCTTTCATTGAAAGGAATTGACAAGACCATTATAAGGAGGAGCATGGCATAGTGTTTCTTCTGATTACAAGGAGAAATTTGCAGCACCAAATACTTATATCAGAAAAGTAGGAAAGATTTCAAAACAGTGACATCCGCAACTACTTTAATAGCTGAAAAAGAACAGCAAATTAAATCCAGAATAAGAAAAAAATACATATAAATGCAAAAAGGCATTTGACAAAATTTAATTTCTATTTGTGATTTAAAAAACAACTCTTCGCTAACTAGAAAATACGTGTCTATAAAAACCCTACAGCTACCATCACACTAATTGTAGAAACTGAATATTTCATCTGTGAGATCAGGAATAAGTCAGATATGCCCAATTTAATTCAAATATGCCATATTTAATTCAACATTATTGAATAGAAACCTTTTTGCAGCTATTAAGATGAACATATGATTTAAAAATGTTAATCTATGAAAATATGAAATACATTAATTGATTTTTACATGTTAAATCAAATTTAGATTCGTAAGAGACCAAACTGGAGGTCTTAGCTGGTACTGTAAAGCATGGAAATAATAATAGTATCTAGGAAAGGAGGAAATAAATCTGTCTTTATTTGCAAACAGCACATTGCCTAAGTAGAAAAGCTATCTACAAAAAG
The DNA here is from genome assembly GCF_007474595.2 of Lynx canadensis. Lineage (NCBI taxonomy): Eukaryota > Metazoa > Chordata > Mammalia > Carnivora > Felidae > Lynx > Lynx canadensis. The sequence continues at coordinate 78,844,507 of NC_044312.2, forward strand.
CTAATATGTGTGTTATCATGGTTTCAGGTCATATATCAGTTTTTATGTCTATACACTAACAACAAAGTATGCAAAATTGAACTTTCAAAAATAAATAGCATTTAATAGCATCAGAAAATATGAAATAGTTTAAGATAAATATGACAAAAATGTGCTAGGTCTGCAAGTGCAAATGTACAAAGCATTGTTTGAAAAATGAAACAGAGGGGCACCTGGGTGGCTCAGTTGGGCATCAGATTTCAGCTCAGGTCATGATCTCACAGTTCATGGGTTCCAGCTCCATGTTGGGCTCTGTGCTGACAGCTCAGAGCCTGGAGCCTGCTTCGGATTCTGTGCCTCCCTCTGTCTCTGCCCCTCCCCCCCTCAAAAAAAAATAAATGAAAATTAAAAAAATTTTTAAATTAAAAAAAAAAGAAAAATGAAAAAGAACTAAATAAATCGAGAGATTCACTATGTTCATTGACTGAAATACTCATATTGCTTACATGTCAGTTCTCTCCAATTAATCAATAGACCCAAAAAAATCCCCATCAAATCTGCACCTGATTTTTTTGGTAGAAATTGGTAAATTGATTCTAAAATACATATGAAAATGCAGAGAATCCAGAATAGCCAAAATAACCTTGAAAAGAAGCAAGGGTATGGAAGGATTTATACTACTTAAGTAAAGCCTTATCATAAAGCTACAGTAATTGAGACAGAGTGGCATTTGCATAAAGATGACAAAAAGATCAATAGAACCAGATGAGTTTAGCATAACCACAGGCATATGATAAGTTGATTTTCAACAGAAGTGCAATGCTATTCCAGTGAATAAAAGATAATTTTCCAACAATTGATGCCAGAACAATTGGGTATCTGCATTCAAAAAATTGAAACTCTACATATTGTACAACGTATAATATTAACTCAAAATGGATCATAAGTTAAAAATAAACTACAAAAATCAGAATAAAACATCGGTGAAAATCTTAACTTTTGGTTAGGCAACTATTCCTGAGATACAGCACCAAAAGCACCACCCATAAAGGAAACTTTTTCAAAGTTAAAAATACCTGTTATTCAAAAGGTAAATTGAGTAAATTCACTAAGTAAATTGAAAGACAAGCCATAGACTGAGAGAAAGTATTTGAATAGTATATATCTTTTGTTCTTAATGTTTTATATATTTTTGAGAGAGATAGACAGAGCATGATGGGGGCAGAGAGAGAGGGAGACACAGAATCCAAAGCAGGCTCCAGGCTCTGAACTGTCAGCACAGAGCCCAATGTGGCGCTTGAACTCATGAACCATGAGATACTGGCCTGTGCAGAAGTTGGACGCTTAACCGATCGAGCCACCCAGGTGCCCCTTGAATAGTATGTATCTGAGTAGAACTTATATAAAGAATGTATAAAGAATGACAAAAACTTAAGAATAAGAAAACAGAAAGGAAATAAGCAAAATAGTTTTATCTACACTTTACCCATTATTGCTAGATTGGCAAATGGATGGCAAAATAGCTCATAAACGGTTTCAATACACAAAGACTTGTACAAGAATATTCATAGCAACTTAATTTATAACAGCCACAAACTGGAAACAACACAAATGTCCATCAATGGGTAAATAGATAATTAAATTATTATATATCTCTAATAGAATACCACTCAGCAATAAAAAAAATGACTAACTGCTAGAACACGCAATAACTTGGTTGAATATCAAAATAAGTTGGCGGAGTGAGAGATCCCACACAAAAAAAGGACATAGTGTGCATATAAATTATTATAAAATGTAAACTAATGTATTTGACAGAAAGCAGATTAGTAATTTCCTGGGGAGGAGAGGACAATCTTAAGTTCCACATGTTAAGCCCCCTGAGTAATTCTAGAATCTGCTCCAGAAGAAAAAAAAATCCAGATGAATGAACAATTGCTGCATCATAGACACTTGAAAATTTTATATTTATTCAAGGCTTCTTGACTCTAGTCTCTGTTCGGAAATCTGGGAAATGGCAAAAGGGGACATCTCAGCTTTCTTTTCTTTCAAGCTCCAGTGCTCCTCTTACTGCTGGAGAATTTATGGTAGTGGTGATTTCTCAGCATGGCCATGAATATTCCCAACAAGCAGTCCCATTACTCCTTCCTCCCTAGGACCCCCATCTCAAGGCCACTGTTAGATACTGCCTTCACATTCTGCCTAAATAACCTGACCCTCTTCCTCCTAATGTTTGGTCTTAGGACCTTGGATTTCCTGGAGGTAAGTCATTCAAGCAACAAACACTGCGTACAGTTTCCAGCCGTGGGATTTTCTCTAACACTCATACACGCGCATTCTTTCCAGGAATGGCCCGATAGTTGTTTTTCATGGGCTATGACTGTATACGCATAACCTCCACTCATAACTCTTGAGAAATTGTGAGAGGTAAGACAAACTATCCAAGACAAAGCTATATTGAGAAGTTTATGTAATACAAAGCAGTTTGAGTTCTTTGTGTATAATCTCCTATCCACATGGTTTCCAATACTTTGCTTTTAAGAGCATATTTGAAGACATTAAAACATTTCCAAAGCAACAGCAAACAAGTCAGACATAATTGCATTTCAATCATCTCCTAATGGTAATGATGTCTCACAGCATCAATGAAAGCATACTGTGTACTCACTATTTATTTGATTGACTTTCAGCTTCTGTTTGACTAGTGTTGTCAACTCTAAATTCCTCAATCCTTCCTATACTCATTTTAAAGTTCTTAATGTTTAAGTAAACATGCTCTTTTTTCGATGCAGATATGACTCATTGCCATAGGTCTTCCTTTTATTTAACAGAGGAATATACCCATTCTCTTACCTACTCAGCACAACTATCTTTCTTTCTTTCTTGTCAATAAGAAGGAAGGAAAGAGAGAAGGAGAAAGAAAGAAAGAAAGAAAGAAAGAAAGAAAGAAAGAAAGAAACAAGACAAAGAAAAAAAACAAGAAAAATTTTAAAAAGGAAAAAAGATAAAGAGAGAAAGGGAGAGAGAAAGGAAGGCTTTGAAAAGAAAAAGAAAAGAAAAGAAAAGAAAAAAGAAGAGGCCTAAGAAAATGCCATATATGTGAGAACAGATACAAATGATGTTTTGCAAAGAATTTCATTTTAAAATACTGAAAGCAAAATAAGGAAGGAAGGTAAAAAAGGAAGAAAAGAAGGAAGAAAGAAAGGAAGGGAGGAGGGAGGGAGGAAGGGAGGGAGAAGGAGGAGGAAGAAAGGAAGTTGTGTCTAATTGGGGTGTCTCTCCATTGGATGGGGAGCCCCAAATGTGGGGTGACAATAGGGTGGATGCCAGTGACTGGAGGAGAAAGAATTCACTTGGGGCAGAACAAAGGAGATGGAAGTTTAATGGATACACCTCAGGCGCTGAGGGCCTGACAGCAGAGGAAGGCTGTCTGCAATGAGGCAGTGGGTGGGGTCGTTTTTAAAGTGGGAAGAGAAGTCCCGGGCTCTGCACTGACAGCAGGGACCCAGTCTGGGCTTCTCTTTCTCCTCCTTCTCTCTGTCCCTCCCCTGCTCATGCTCTCTCTCTTTCTCTCTCCCCCCAAAATAAATAAACAAACATTTGGGGGGGGGGGGAGATAAGGAGGTAAGGTGATGTGTGGAATCTTCCCTTTTCTGGCAACTGTCCCTGGTTGTTAGTAGCCTATTGGTTAATTAGAGCCTATGGGTATCTTGGGGTGTGTCCCTGATGGGTCTGCCTGTGTTCAGCCAGGTGGTCTCTGTGGCCCTTTCTACATTTCATTGCTCAAGCTTGTTTGCCTGAAAGTGGCCTCTATGGAAGGGGGGAAGGAAAGAAGGAAGGAAGGAAGGAAGGAAGGAAGGAAGGAAGGAAGGAAGGTTGGATGCAGGGAAGGAGGGAGGATAGGAAGGAAGGAAGGAAGGAAGGAAGGAAGGTTGGATGCAGGGAAGGAGGGAGGATAGGAAGGAAGGAGGGAGGAAGGGAAAGGAAAAGAAGGAGAAGAAGGGAGGGAGGGAGGGAGGGAGGAAGGAGCGAGGAAAGGAAGGAAGGAAGGAAGGAAGGAAGGAAGGAAGGAAGGAAGGAAGGAGGAGAGGAAGGAAGGAGGAAAGGAAGGAAGGAGGGAGGGTGGGGAGGGAGGAGGGAAGGTAAGGAAGGAAAAAGAATGGGGGAAGGAAGGAAGGAAGGAAGGAAGGAAGGAAGGAAGGAAGGGAGGAAAGAGGGAAAGAGGGAGAGAAGAATGAGAGAAGGCAATGAGAAAGTCCACTTTGCAATACTGCTGACCGTAGGTCACTGCACCAGCATTCAGAGAATGTCATCTGTTAATTGCCTTGCATAGTTGTTTTAATTAGCCCAGTTCTTAGATCTCCCAAATGAAAATGCGGGGTATTCCTTCACTGATGAATGTGTCCAAGAAGTTAAGACAGGTCATTTGGGGGTTCCAGAGCTTTTATTAGTTGCTTCCACATTTCAATGGCTAATCTGCTCTCTCTGACTTCCTGCACCCTATCAGACACTTGTCAGAGGGCAGGGCACACTGAGAATGAGACCCCTGTAGTGCAAGAACATCACTTGATGACAATTTCTTCTTTACCTCTTCATTCTCTTTCATTATTTTTGGTCTCTGTGCTCCCTGAAATTTACCTGTCCACTACTGCTAGGGTCGGAGGGAAACACATCTCTGGAAGGGAAAGCCATTGGTCCCTGAGTTGGGAGCTGCCGAGTCACTTTCTCCAAATGAGGCTTGCTTCTCCCCTAGTGTTTTAGATTCTGAATAGTAGAGACACATTTTTTAAAAAAGTATAATTTATTGTCAGCTTGGCTTACATGCAACACCCAGTGACAAGTGCTTTCGTCCATGCTCATCACCCATTTTTAACTTAGGCGAGGACCAAGCAGTTGCGGTGCCCAGGCCCCCACTGGTGACAGAGAGCAGTTGGCTCGGGTCACTCACGCTCCGGGACCCACCTGGTGCTGAGGCCCAGCGCCTACAGAAAAGGCAGCATGTAGTGCGCGGGGCTGAGCGGCACAGGGCGCCTGCCAGGGTTCTACTTCCCTCGCGTCCTGTCGCTCCCCGCTGCCAGGCTCTGTCACTGGCGGCTGCAAGCCCGAACCCGCGGTGGGCAGAGATGGACGGAGGAACAGGCCCCGCTGAAAACGGGGAGTGAGACCCGAAATGGTGTCCCCTGAGAGGCGAGTCCTGCCCCGGACTGTCTGGCACCGCTGCTCCCGAGTCCGGAGGGCTCGTGGTCACTCGCGCTGGGGGCGGCGCGGGGAGAGGCAAGAGACCCAACGAAGGCCCCACGCTAGGGTGTACCAGCTGCGCACCCGTCCTGGGCCACCATTGATTCCAGCTTCTGTCCAGAATGGGAAGGAACAGGGGGAGGGGATGGAGGCCAGAGAAATCGAATCTGACAATAACTAGATGGGTTATTGAAATGAGGAAATGAGTCCAGATTCACAGGGAGAGACTGTCGGGCATTTAGAGTCATGGGTAGGTGTCCCTCACCGGATTAAACAGTTTGGGGTTGTAGAATGGGCGTTTACACATATTTTTCTAATTAGAAATGCATAGCACTCCCCCTAATTCAGGTGCGTGGGTAGCGGAGTGAGCAATGTCCAGAAATGTACCCCGGTCCCAAATGCAGCTCCAAGTTTTTTTTTCTTTCTTTCTTTCTTTCTTTCTTTCTTTCTTTCTTTCTTTCTTTCCTCTCTTCCTCTCTTTCTCTTTCTTGCTCTTTCTTTCTTTCTTTCTTTTTCTCTCTTCCTCTCTTTCTCTTTCTTGCTTTTCTTTTTCTTTCTTTCTTTCTTCTTTCTTCCTTTCTTTTTTCTCTCTTCCTCTCTTTCTCTCTTTCTCTTTCTTGCTTTTCTTTCTTTCTTTCTTTCTTTCTTTCTTTTTCTCTCTTCCTCTCTTTCTCTCTTTCTCTTTCTTGCTTTTCTTTCTTTCTTTCTTTCTTTCTTTCCAAACATAAAATTTTTTATGTTTTATTTTTGAGAGAGACAGAGACAGAGACAGAGTGTGAGCAGGGAGAGGGGCAGAGAGAGAGGGAGACACAGAATCTAAAGCAGGCTCCAGGCTCTGTCTGAGCTGTCAGCCCAGAGCTCTGTGTGGGGCTGGAATCCCAGAAAGAGTTAGATCATGACCTCAGTGGAAGTAGGACACTCAACCCAGTGAGACACACAGGCGCCCCTCAACCGCAAGTTTCTTAACAGGAAAATGTGGATTATAAAAAGGGTTCCGGGCAATAAGGAGCCGCTGCTTCCACCTTTTGCAGATTTCTGATCTTCCTCCGGCTTTAACTTCTCTCACCGACTGGCGGCTGACAGTGGCCTGGAACGGGTGCCCAGAGTGTCCACTCACCTGCAGGGGCTCATTTCCTCAGGTGAGGCTCCTGAGGGAGACATAAACTGAAGAGAAATTAAGCGAAATGCTAACAGTAATTAACAAGGTTTGGTGGTGTTGGAAGGAGGTTTTTGTTACTGCATTTTTAAAAAACATTCCAAAATTTCCATAAAAAATGGAAAACCCAGTGGACTCTAACTCAAGGGCAGTCCTTTCCCTCAGGTGAAACCCACAAAGGAGGAATAACTGAAGAAGTAATCAAAATAATAACAGTCATTAATGGAGAGTGACGGGATTGGAAAGGAGAGGATTTTATTATTCAATTTTCTATTATTTCCAAATATTCTATCAGGTGCATGTCATATGCAATAAACTTTACTTTGAAAAATAAATTAGAGAAATAAAATTATGAAACTCTTCTACAAAAATCTTTTGTAGAAAAAAACCCTGGAAAATCAAAACCTATTTCACACGCTGAGATAAACAATTGTGGACCTTTGCAATAAAATAAGTAACTCGGGACCCTGCAAAATAACCTGGCTAAATTGTTGTTTACACAGCATTACCTATTCACTATTTCACTGCATTCCCTCAATCTTGAAACAGACATGGGAATTAATCACATGCTTGTTGTCAAGTTAAGAAAACGAACGTCATTGATGTAGCTTATTAATTTTTCTCTGAAAATTGAGTTATTGGGTTTTCCTGCACCTAAACAAGCCTTCCTCTTGAGAAAAACACAGGTAACCTAGCGCTTGGATCAAAGTTGGGGTTTGGTAAAGATTGCTTTCAATAGAAGGGAATATACATTGGAATGCTTGTACGAAGGATTCAGGTTTTCCATCTTGGGAGTATACTAGTGACATAAGATTTGTAAATACAGTAGCTCCCTTTAACTCATCCTTCTTCTATGAATATATGTAAAACTCCTTCCTGCCTTTGCCAAGCCTTATTATGAAGAGAAAGCACATACACTAACCTATTATTTCCTTATTTTAATGGAATTGAAGTAATAAGCATTCATGCAGAAATAATATATTTAAACCTCCATATCGCTAAAATAACTGAGAAGGAACACATGCAAACTGGATACACTCCATTGGCTAATAATAAAAGTGACACAAATATAAGTAGGCAAAATCAACTCGTATTTGAACTGTATATCATCTGGTAAGCGAAAATGACAACACCTTTTACTAATACAGGACTCTGATGTCAAGGTTACAAAAGACAATTTTATTCTTCCCTTGCTAGACTTTGCTAACAATAGCTTTTCCATTCAGTTTGAAAATTAATCATCTGAGATGCATTTTCCACAATGACATGTGACTATTTTCCATTAAGAACACGTGTAAAGTAAGAAATACTGTTCTCCTATGAAGCTATCATTATGTTTGCATGATGAGTTTACATTTATTATCTCATATGCTCATCACAGAGGTCAAGTGAATCCAGGATTTTAATTTTTGCTCTCTTTTTTTGAGGAGCAGGTGGTCACAGAGAGGTCAGGTAATTTGCTCACAGTTTCTCAGTTACAAAAGAAAAAAAGAGAGTGTGTATTTCAACTCTGTTTCACTTCACAACCTGTTGTGATAAAGATTCCTCTGCAACCACAGAAAGGGAAAACTTTTGCCTCAACTCTACTCAATTTTCATTACTTTCTTCTAGACATATTAGCATAAAACAGCAATCCTCAGCATCTTTATCCATTTAGGAAAGAAGATCAAAATAAACTTTGTTTAGACATATTCCCACATTGTCTTTGTAACTTATATCCAAAAATAATCCCTAAATTTAATTGACCCGCTGTTCATTTTCTGTAGGGGGAAAAAAAAAGCTACCTATCTAAGAGAGAAGAGATGTGTGTCAACAAACTTTATCTTCAGAAATGAACCCATATAAGATTTTGGAAACACTTTGGGGGTTAAGAATTATATCTTCAGTTGTTATCGTTCAGTCACACATCAGATGTGGGGATTACAGAACCATAGGCCTTCATTGTTCAGGATACTCTCCTCTGTCACAGGGAAACTACAAATTCAGAAATTGATTTTATGCCTTCAGAGGGTTGATGTATGAATTTTAAAGGTCTAGCAGTGCAGACAGCAAGAACACTTAGCATAGAACAATCCATAGTGAATTGCAACTGTTACTGTTGCTAACTGATGAAGATACTGCATATCTAAGTGTTATCTTACATATGAATAAATCATCTCACTGCAATCTCTCAGAGTCCCTCTTGATTTTCTTTCTGAATTTCTTTTTGTCTGTTGTTGTGATTGTTGTTGTTGTTTAATCTTGTTTTTAATCATATACCTGTTGTATAGACAAAGAAATCAAGCCTCGTGAATGTGGTTTATTTTCCTTTGAAAACTGAGCCATTGGGTTTTTCTACATCTAAGCAAACCTTACTCTTGAGAAAAACACAATCCTTGCGGTTCAGTCCTTCAGGCACTGCCATATTCTTAGTCAAGTTGAGCTTATTATCTTTTTCATGATTTCGACTTCTACCAACATTAGATAATTCCCAAATATGTATAAATCTGAGAGTCATCCGTTATTCCTACTTCTTCCTCCCCTCTCCTATCAACACGACCTGCAGACCTTATCTCCTATATGTTTATTTCATCCACCCTACCACCCCCATCTTCATTCTCAAACCAGAGCCCTAGTTTAAGTATTCATGACCACTTGTCTCTAAATGGAACTACTTCCTCCCAGGTGGTGAATATACATCCCCTGGAGTGATTTGTACAGATTGCAAATCTCATGGGCTTAAAGATTCTTGGTAATGGCTGCTACTTTTCTTTAGAATACATGCCTCTTCTCTTGCTGTTCTCTTCCATGTTGCATTTGAACATATTCATTCCTCCACTGAAAGCGTATGTTCTAAATAAAACCAAAGTGATTGTAAAAATGAAGAAATATAACGTGTGTGGCTTTCATTCTGTCCATCTATCTGACATATGGAACTTTTACCAGCCAGACATGTTATACCTCATACTATTGCTTTTTAGGATTTACTCTTTTTTAAAAAAAATTAAAAAAAATTAATTTAATTTAATTTAATTTAATTTAATTTAACTTATTATTATTAGTGTGTGTGTGTGTGTGTGTGTGTGTATGAAAGAGAAAGAAGACGCGCCATATAGGAAGATAGAATCTTAAGCAGGCTCTATGCCCAGTGCAGAGCCGGACAAGGATCTCGATCCCATGACCCTGAGATTATAACCTGAGCCCAAATCAAGAGTTGGATGCTCAGCCAACTGAGCTACCTGGGCACCCCCAGGATCTATTCTAACAGATTCCAATATATATTTTCTATCTTCCCTGCTAGGGGTAAGCAGAGGTTATTATGGGAGTATTCAGAGCTTTCAAATAGTCTTGAAGCCAAAGAAGGTTTTTCAGAAGACGCAACACCTGATTATATTCTTTAGCAAGACAATTGGATTTCCATATATTTTATTGATTACATAATGTTTTCCACATATATGGTATTTAATCTTCACCAAAATGTTATAGACTAGGAACATTTATCTTAATCTTACTGATGAAAAGAACTAGGCTCAGGGATGTTATATAAGTTGCCCAAAGTCATGCAGCCAGGAGGTAGTTGGAAAGAACTTGAAATCACATCAACTTTAAAAAAGAAAAAAAAGTGAGAAAATTGCAAGTCAGTAATTAGTTTAAGGTCAAGAGTGGCTGGGGAAGATTGGACTTGATCTTCTGACTTCTTGTTCCTTTCTAGTTCTACTTCCCCACTCCCCTATTTGTCATTTCCTCCAACAACAAATACCACCTTACATTTACTCTGTACACTTGATTTAAGATACAGCCTGATCCATGAAAACATTTGGAGATCAAAACTAATCTTCTGAAATTTTCAAATAGATTAATGTTTACCAAGCACTGTAAATGCCAAGTGTTGGAGTTCTAATACCTGCTATAAATAAGCAGGTATTGATTGTGTGGTCAAGGCATTCTCTAACCTACTTGAGCTTTTCCATTCTAAATTTTTGCAATGAAAATGTTGAAACATCATTTTTACCACTTTCCTAGTAAACTGCCTATTTTTCACATTTATTTTAGTGTACTATTCTTGTGTTATTTTTTTAAATTTAAATACAGTTGATCATGGAAAAATTCACTGTGTTGGACTAGTACTATAGAGAATATTGATACATACTATTACCTTTTTTTTTTTTTTTTCATTGCTGGGGACCTTAATACACTTTCTTTGGGCATTTCTGTTATTGTCCCATAATCTCCTGAAATACAACCATGCCTATGGTTATTGATTGTGAATTTTACTCCATAGGGTCAGATAAAAAAAATGTCAGACAATCACAATCACAATGGCAGGGGAGTATGTCTCATCAGTCTGGATCATTCATGCTTGCCTCACATGCTACTGACTTCAAAGCTGAAATCTTAAGACCAAACCAACAGTCACCCACCAAATACTCATTAAACCATTACACCTACACATGTGCTCACAAACTTTTGTATACATACATGTACATATAAGACATTAAGTATTACATGGGAATGTATATATGTATATATACCACCGACATAATAGATATAGGTATATAATCAAAATATGGAAATATATACAAGGCTCATGGGTAGATGCATGCTACACATTTGACCAATTAGTGATTCCATCTCTTGACAAAAAGAGTAGTGTGAGTACTGGCAGGAATCATGCATGCAAATCCATAGCACAGAAGATCCCATCAGATATGCCATTTGAAGAATTCTCAGATGACATTTGAAGCCCCACTTCACTCCATTTCTATGGCTCCCATGGAATGTGAAAGTAATGCTATCTTCCAGTCATCTCACTTTCCCTGTGCTAGTAGCGACTAGGTGGGATTTTGCACCAGGTCAGACCTTAACTTCATTCACTTTAAACAGATCCCCATGTTTAGTTTCCATAGTCTATGCTGGCTTGAAGCTTAGCAGCTATTCCTTGAATCTATTGTTTAATTTTTTTTTTTTTTTGATAGAGAGAAAGAGTGCATGAGTGGGGAAAAGGAGTAGAGGGAGAGAGAGAGAGAGAGTGAGAGAGAGAGAATCTTAAGCAGGCTTGATGCTCAGTGCAGAGACTGCATGTGGTTCAGTCCCACCACCCTGAGATCATGACCTGAGCCGAAATCAGAGTCGCTTAACGGACTGACTGAGCCACCCAGGCACCTATGGATGTGCTGTTTAGAGTATAAATATTGAGATTTCTAGAAACTGAATGAAGCTCCTTTTTTTTTTTTTAAATTAGGCTGTGTATGACTTTTGGTTATTGTTAGAGACATTTTTAAATGAAAATATTAAAACATTCTGATATCTCTATAGATGTACAGGTTGAAAAATGTTGTGCATATAATTAGGTGTATGCAGATGAAAAGATGAAAGGGTTGTGTTGACAGCCATATTTAATGCTTTAAACCCTTTTGAAGTTGTATGCTAAGAATCACAGTGTAATCTATCATTAGAATTCTTTATCAGTTGATGACTCAATACATATCTCTTCTAATTTTGCTATAAGGACATCATGTCTTCTTGGCCAAAGCCCTAAAATGGCTTCCCATGTTCTTACAGTGTTTGAAACAACTGTATAAGATCAGGATTTTCATGGTCTCCTTGACTTTACCTCCTACAAATACCCCTCACAGTCGTAATAAATTCTATGAGGTTGGTTCCTTAGATATACTAGGCACTGCTGCCACTTTAATTGCTTTTATATTGCCTGTTTCTTCTCTCCAAAGTGTCAATGTACAAATGTCACCTTTTCAATAAGCACCCTTTTAAAAAAATGTTTATTTTTGAGAGAGAGAGAGAGGAGAGAAAGAGTGCGAGCAGGGTAGGAGCAGAGAGAGAGAGAGGGAGAGAAAGAATCCCAAGCAGGCTGGATGCCATAAGTGCAGAGCCCTGATCAGGGCTTGAACTCATGAACTGCAAGATTGTGACCTGAGCCAAAACCAAGAGTCAGCTGCTTAACTGACCGAGCCACCCAGGCACCCCTCAATAAGTGCCCTTTCAGTGACTAACGATTGTCCTCTTTATTGTTGCAACCCAGTCTGCCAACTACACGATCCACCTTCTTACTCTGCTCTTTGTTTAAAAATCTTAATTATTCTTGGGGTGCCTGGGTGGCTCAGTCATTTAAGTGTCTGACTCTTGATTTCGGCTCAGGTAGTGATCTTGAAATTTGGGGATCTAGCCCCACATTGATCCCCTGCTTGGGGTTTTCTCTCTCCCTCACTCTCTGCTCCTCTCCCCCCTCCCCTGCATCAAAATAAGTAAATAAACAGTTAAAAAAATCTTTATCATTCTACTGAGTACTTACCAAACCCTACGTTTATTGCAGCATTATTGACAATAGCCAAATTATAGAAGCAGTCCAAGTGTTCATTGATAGATGCATGGGTAAAAACATTGTGGCGTATATACAAACGAGTATTACTCAGCCATAAAAAAGAATGAAATCTTGCCATTTGCAATGATAATGAATGGAGCTGGAAAGTATAATGTTAAGAAATAAGCCAGAGAAAGACAGATAGCATATGATTTCATTCATATGTGGAATTTAAGAAGCAAAACAAATGAATAATCGAAAAAGAAACAAACCAAAAAATAGACTATTAACTATGGAGAACAAAATGATGGCTACCAGAGAAGGGGTTGGGAGATGAGTGAAATAGGTGAAGGGGATTAAGAGTACACTTATCATGATGAGCACAGAGTGATGTATGGGATTGTTGAATCACTATATTGTACGCCTGAAACTACTATAGCACTGTATATTAATTATATTGAAATTAAAATATTAAAAATATTTATTATTTACTTACTATTTTATTATTTGTTTGTGTTTATTTCCATACTAGAATATATGCTCCACGAAAGCAGGTAACTCATTGAAGTTTAGGCAGACGGCAGGAGAGACCAGGATTGCAAATTAGGCATCCCATTTCTGGGATCGGTACTCTTAACACTGTGTCCCAAGCCAAACGCGACCCTGTCACCTCCCCACATGCCTATTCCCTTCCGAATACAACCCCTTATTTTTGTCCTACCTCTTCCGACTGCTTGACTACCAACTATCGTTGATTTCTTTCTGTCTCTTCCTCTACTAAAGGTAAGAGGTCCTTGCATGCCTTTAGCTCCTAATACCGCGTCTGTCAGTGGACATTGGAATTCAGTGTAACTCTTAAAATTTTTATTATTTTTTTTAATGATCTAACTCACCAATAGTGAAAATGTTATCATCCATAGAAGTAGACCATCTGTATTGGTCAGAAAATGGGAGTAGGTATTACAAAGTGATACTTTTCCTTTCTTTTAAAAAGATCTGTGGATTTTGCAACACTTTGCATGACTTTCGGGAGTCACCTTTCTTTCCTGCCAATCCAGTCCATTTAGGAAAACAAATTAATCTAGCACAGCCGATGGGAATTTGTGTGTTAAGAAGATTGAACTTTTATCACAAGAAATAAAAAATAAAGTTCGTATTATTTATTTTTCTCTCCCTCTGCTTAGCTAAGATTGGAGACAAGAAAGGACTGAGTGAGCGGCTACAGAACTGTATCTATCTGGGGGAAATTTATCTAATAAGGTACGGTAACAATTCTGGTTGTGTATTGGAGTTCAAACTTTGATTGACTTCTTGGAAATGTTCTAGCTTCATTTCTGGGAAGAGTATATTTTATAAATGCTACTTCCTGGGGCTAAATTGTACTGGGGGGATTAAAGTAACTCGAGTTTTGATCACTTTCCAATGACACATGTGTGCGTGCGTGCGCGCGTGCGCGCACACCCACACACACACTTTTCTCAAAATATAAAGACTGAGCTGAAAACTGGAAGGAAGACTTTATTCCAATTGCTGCTCTGCAGGGAACTCCCATCTAATACACACTTGCCTGGCAAATTGTGTTCAGGTTTTTTAAAGGTACAGGAACAAAGGTGCCAATTTGCCAAGCACTTCCTAGTCGTAGAGGAAACAGAAACTTGACAGAAACTTGTGAATAATACATCCGTAGGGTTCGTCAATTTGTTTGTGTTCCGACATGAAGCTGGTGTGGTTTAGAGAAAGTGAATTTGTCTCTTACTAGTATGATCACAGAGTGGCATTTTTGATTTGTTGATCTGTGAGATTGTTTTGTTCTAAAGAACACTATAGTCTAGCTTGAGTGCCAGCTCAGCTTCAATAGAAAGCAGTCAGAGGAGGCCTTCTTTCTTGCTTTCTTGCTTTCCTGCGTTCTTCCTTTCTCAGCCTCACAATCCAGATGTGGTTTCAGCAGTTATGTACTCACAATATATAGGTATGGATATAGGCATAGCTCATCTGTTTTTAATAATGTAAGAAAATCAGCTTTTCTTATCTTTTGTCTCTGTTTGTTTAAAAATACCCTTAATCATTTATTTATAACATTGGCACTTATAGAATACTTTATTTAGCCAACTGATTTCAAATAAAACATTAACATATCTTAATTATATTAGATCAAAACTTCTTGCTGAAAACTGACCAGGAGCAAGGGTTATTTGCTAATACTTTATTAGAGAGTGTAACTTCAAGAATACAGAAATGAGGGGAAAGGAAATTGAGGCAGGAAATGAAGGAGAGAAAATTTGAGGAACCCTAGCTATCACTTGGATCAAACATTAATGATGACTCAATCTCATGAGAGTGTCTTCAGATAAATCAAACTGCACACTAATCAGTCATGCAATGACTGTTCAGTAAATGTTCAGTTACTGTTCCCCATAATGGTTCTTGAAGAGTTTATCACTATTTGGATGATTTTTACTTTTCCAATTTAACAACTCCTTCACACACAACCTAGTAAACACATATTGTAAGAATTAAGATTTTGACGTTATGGTTTCAGTCTATAAAACACACTCACAAATGTACTAGATATAGCAATTTCTAGTCTGTGAATATCAATAGGAAATAAATTTGAATTGCTTACCACATTTGAATAAGATAAAAATATTTTATTTCACATGCATATGCTGATTGAGCAAGATGAAGAGGTTGGCTCTTCTAGATCTGTGCATTCTTTTATACGTGTGCACTGTTTCCACACATTTTGAAATATCCTGCATTTAGTCTTTTGTTTGCTCTGTTCCTTTATAGCTTTAATTCTTAAGTGCACTTTGAGGGCAGACTGAGAGCTCCAATAAGGGTGAAATTTGGTGAAGTTAACAATGCAGAGCAAAAAATGTGTTATCCAAAGAATGACTTCCTCATACCCATGTTCCACTAACAGTCACCCACTATCAAATCTTATTTTCCTCCTTGGCAAATAAAACTAACTTGCACTGTATGTAAATTCTATTCATTTCCCGTGTGTTGCTAGTAGTAATATCAACTTTATTACTTATTTTTCAGTTGCTATATTTTTATCTTAAGAAATATGATATGGGTGCCTGGGTGGCTCCGTCGATTAAGCATCTGACTTCAGCTTAGGTCATGATTTCATGGTGAGTTCGAGCCCCGAGTTGGAGCCTGGGGCCTCCTTCGGATTCTATGTCTCCTCTCTCTCTGCCCCTCCTCTGCATGTTCTCTCTCTCTCTCTCAACTAAATAAACATTTAAAATAATAATAATAATAATAAAAGAAATATGGTAGTTACTTAGATTGAACTGGAATGCATCATAATTTCATCAAATACAATTAATGGAAAATTTTTTGCTTAAAATATATTTTACTTATTGCTGTTATTTTCAGGATCTAATTATGATTTTAAACAGAGGATATACATATTGCATTTCAGGACAGTCTATTCAAGTGAATAAAAGAATGCATTTACTGGATTTTGTTTTCCATCAGTAAATGTTCACTTTCATGGGCATTGGCTGCCCTGCTTTTCCAGGTTGTTGATCCACAGACCTGGATCCACAGATTCTCAGTTGTCAGCAGCTGGGAGGAAATGAGCAAAATCTAAGGTGAGAGGTATGAGCTGTGGTCAGCTGGCAAACTGGCTTTCCAAATAAAAGAACAAAAGAAGGAAGGAAACAGAGAGAAAGAGAGAGAGGCTGCAGTGACAGCAGGGGTGGTGAAGACCAAGGAGGGCCACTCAGATTTCTCCCTGAGGGATTTCTGAAGGCATAGAAACAGGATCAGTGACTTGTAGTTGGATTATTTGGGTTAGTTGGATCATTTGGATAAAATGATGTGCTAAGACAAACAGTTGTGTTGTGTTAATATGGAGACCTGTAGGAATGTTATGAACCTTCTGCTTGCAGATACCATAAGACAACCAAGCCTCTAGCACAGCCTTGGGTCATGAATGGTCCTTGATTTCTGTCAAATATTCATCTTTCTTACTTCTTTTTGTTTCATTATTTTCTACTGTTTTTTTTTTTTTTTGTTTTCTATTTCATTGGTTCCCAATCTAGTCTTTATTACTTCCTTCTTTCTGCTATAGGCTTAATTTGCTCTTCTTTTTCTAGATGCTTAAGGTGCAAACTTAAATTATTGATTTTCTACCCTTAGAATTTCTTTTCTACCCTTAGAACTTAAAGCTATACATTTTTCACTAAGTATTATATTAACTGAATTCCATAAATGTTGATATGTGGTCCTTTAATTTTCATTCAATTCAGAATATTTTCTAATTTCCTTTTTATTTTTTCTTTAACGAATGTGTTATTTATTGTTTATTTTATTATTATTTTTTTAATGTTTATTTTTGAAAGAGAGAGAGAGAGAGAGCACACGAGCAGGGGAAGGGCAGAGAGAGGAAGACACAGAATCTGAAACAGGCTCCAGGCTCTGAGCTGTCAGCACAGAGACCAACACAGGACTTGAGCTCATGAACCCATGAGATCATGACCTGAGCTAAAGTCAAACATTCAACTGAGTGAGCCACCCAGGTGCCCCAACAAATGTTATTTAGATGTGTGTTCTTTAATTTCCACTTACTTGAATATTTCTCAAAATTCTATTTATAATTTCAAATTTGTTTCCATTGTGGTTGGAAAACATGTGTTGAATGATTTCAATACTTTTAAATTTATGGAAATGTATTTTACTGCCTGGCATATGGTATCTTCTGGAGAATGTTCCGTGTGGGCTTGAAAAGAATATGTATTCTGCTCTCATTGGCTGGACTGTTTTGTAGATACCAGTTAGCTCAAGTGAGTTGGGAGTTCATTCAAATGCTCTATATCCTAGCTGAATTTCTCCCTAGTTTTCCCATCAATTATTGATGGTAGGAATTTGAAGTCCTCAACAATCAATGTTACTGTTTCTTATTAATAGTTCTTCCTTCCTTCCTTCCTTCCTTCCTTCCTTCCTTCCTTCCTTCCTTTCTTCCTTCCTTCCTTCCTTCCTTCCATTTATTTATGTATTTTGAGACAGAGTGTGTGAGTCAGGGAGGGACAGGGACAGAGGGAGAAAAAGAATCCTAGGCACGCTCCACACTGTCAGTGCAGAGCCTGATGCAGGGCTCAATCTCAAACTGTGAGATCATGACCTGAGCTGAAATCTAGAGTCGATGCTTAACCAACTGAGCTACCCATTTGCCCCAATAGTTCTTTTTCATTTGGCTCAGTTTTTGTCTCATTTTGGAGGACAGCAGTATTGGTAGCACATATACATTTACCATTGTTATATTTTTTCCTCCTGAGTTGACACTTTTATCATTATGAAAATTCCCTCTTTCTTTTGCTATTTCTTGTAGAATCTTTTTTTTTTCCTGATATTAGTGTAGTTTCTGAGTTTGTTTTTATTTTTGTTTTAGCAATTACCCCAGTGTTGGAATAACTTGGTGTAAACCAATGACTGGTCAGAGGTTGACCTCAAAACCCCTTGACCCAGTAAAGATTCTACTGTAACAATGCAGCCATATGTGGGTTGGGTGTACATTCAAAGTTCAAGTAGGTTCTGAGTCTGCCATAGTTTTTGCTTTCTCTCAGGCCCCCTCGAGTCTCTCTTATGTGTGTCTCCAACCATGCAACAGCAGGGGTTTGGTACAGAGTGTGGACTCTCTCAGGACTCTCATACATGAATCTGTAGTCTCCCAGTTAGTCAGGATATAAACATACTCAACATGCCCCCTTTCCCACCTGATTGTCACTCGTATCCAATATCCCCCCCTTTTAAATTTCTAAGTATAGGTAAAATTCAGAAAAGCTGAAGGGAAATATGTTTTATATAGTTGAAGTAACCAAATTAGTGAATGCATAAAAGAAATATAGCCTGTGACATGTAAGGCCTAGATAGTGAATTCATGTCAAGAACACTTACCTGAAGAATCTTTTATAAAATTAAAAAATTCCAAAAAAAGAGAGGACGACTTTCTTTTTTTTTTAACTACTTTTCAATGTTTTTTTTTTTATTTTTGAGAGAGAGAGAGAGAGAGAGAGAGAGAGAGAGAGCATGAGCAAGGGAGGGGCAGAGAGAGAAGGAGACACAGAACCTGAAGCAGGCTCCAGGCTCTGAGCTGTCGGCACAGAGACCCATGTGGGGCTTGAACTCACAAACCATGAGATCATGACCTGAGCCAAAGTCATATGCTTAACTTACTGAGCCACCCAGGTGCCCCAGGACAAATTTCTTTCCTACTGTGATTCATCACGTCTGGACAAAAAATTGCAGTGCTAACTATCACTTTTCTTCTAGAATCTCTTCTCTTGTGTAATAAATCATTTGTTGTTTTCAACCAATGTTCTTTTTTATTCTCCCTGCAGAGAATTCTTCAGATGAGACAGAGATTTACTCAGTAGCAGTTTGTCATGACATGTGGCCTTGAACATTTTACCTTAAATACATTCCTATTTCTTCCTTATAGGCCTTAAAAATATAAGTGATCATAATGAAATCCTGCTGCTGCTAAAAGTCTTATGTGTCTCCATGGTCCTACTAAAATAACGTATTTCTAGAATCTCCTCTTTCGTAGCAGGTAGGCTTTTTTTTTTTTTTTAAAGAGTTTTTAGTTTTTGTGCTTTTTTCTTTTTAGTATTGTTTGTGAAGAATAGGTTTTCCTAGTTTTACATATATATGATGAAAAGAAAGGTATTAATAATATATCATGTGAGGGGCGCCTGGGTGGCGCAGTCGGTTAAGCGTCCGACTTCAGCCAGGTCACGATCTCGCGGTCCGTGAGTTCAAGCCCCGTGTCGGGCTCTGGGCTGATGGCTCAGAGCCTGGAGCCTGTTTCTGATTCTGTGTCTCCCTCTCTCTCTCTGCCCCTCGCCCGTTCATGCTCTGTCTCTCTCTGTCCCAAAAATAAATAAACGTTGAAAAAAAAATTAAAAAAAAAATATATCATGTGAATAGCACTGTGAATGCTATTCATTCACTAATGAATGAAGAGCTCAGCTACACTCGAAAGTCCTCCAGCATCCTTCATTTTAGGAGAAAGCTTTCTCAGAACCTGGCAGAAGTAGCATCTGCAGGCTTTAGCTATGATCGTACTTATTTCTAGACATTTTTATTCCTTACCAAATAGGTTCAATCACATTAACCATCTACTTCTATAGCATTAATAATTTACATAATGACTTAGAATCTATTATTAATCGTAGGTAGCACCAGCATAATAGTATCAAGTTATAGGAACCTTGAATGCATTTTTTTAGTTTACGGTTTCCCATTGCTGACTGAGTTATCGTTAGCTCTTTAAAAGGTCCCTCGTGACAAAATGAGACGGGAACAATTTCCATCTACTATAATAAGCCCTCGCATCTAGAAAGGGCTTTTAACTTCACGAAATATTATTACTTGCACTGCTTCATTTCATCTAAAAAGCAGTCTTGTCAGGAAGAGAGAGCAATTGCCTGATTGCTATCTGAGATAGATCTCAGAAATCGAGGCAGAGGCTTTTCGTGACTTTCCAAGGTCACACTGCTTGCATCAGAACTGGGTTGATATCCCAAAACACATAAGGGAAAAGGGGGACTAAACTGCTGTTTGTTGATTAGAATGACTCAGGCCCTACACTACACACTAGAGGCAACGTTTATCTCACTCCAGAGAAAACTCCAGTGAGTAGGATGTCTTTCAAAGCAATTTCACAAACAAAAATTTGAAGCTCTGAGGGACAAAGCAGTTTACCCAAATTATATTCCTAAAATCAGAGCTAGACCTAAAACCTAAAATTTCTGGACACCTGGGCTAAGTCAGTTGAGCCTCTGACTTCGCCTCAGGTCATGATCTCCCGGTTCGGTTCGTGAGTTCAAGCCCCACACTGGTGCGGCTGTCAGCCTGTCAGTGCAAAGCAGGCTTCAGATCCTCTGTCCTCCTCTCTCTGCCCCTCTCCCGCTTGTGTTTTCCCCCACATAAATAAATATTTTAAAAAACCCTAAAATTTCTGACTGGCAGTTCAACACATGGTTATACCCACCCTATGCCTAAGTGAGAGCCAATATTAACATTTCTTAATGTGTGTTAAGTACTTACTATACAGCAGGCATTGTATGACGAACTTTTAAGTTAGCTGTATTTCTAATTAGAGATGCCATAGGAAAATAGAGGATGCCACATTTGCGTTAAGACTTCCCTGCTATATGTGCCCAATCCATTTACTTGCGATGTGCTAAAGATGGGGCGAATTAATCAATTTGTGTGCTAAGTCCCTTGGGTCCTTCCCTTAAATCGGAGCTACAAGCAGCCCTTGTAATTGGTCATGGCAAACAATTTCAGGCAGGTAAATATCCCTATCAAGGCGAAGTTTAGCTACTCAGTATTTCGACACCTACCTCTTAAAATCAAGCCAGCTATGGGAATTTTCCTGGCATTAATGTCACTTTTGTATACCCTTTAACTGGAAAGGCATTTGTTAATGTTCTCTGGCATCACTGCATGAATTCACTAACTACAGATTAAGTCTGTCCAAATCCCAAAGGAATGGCATTGTTTACTTTTTATATCTTACTGGATTCACACACTACTGGAGAAATGATTTTGGCATCAAAATAAAATAAAAGCCATGTTACATTAAATGTTAATCAACTTATTAAATTTCTGCAAACATAATATCATGCCCTAGAATTAGTGTTATGAAGGGTAAGTATTCATATGTCCAGTTAAATCACATCTGATGCAACTCTCATTTTTTATTGGCTGGTCTTTCCATAGAGGATAATCTTCCTGATGGAGGTGACAGGAAGAGGAAGATTTGTGTGTGTGTGTTTGATGTTGGCTTATGTATGCCAGTTAGCATTTTGACTTATTAAACTTGAGAAAGCCTCAAAATGGACCTTTTAGAACTGCTTCCCAGGGGGGGCACAAAATAGGGCACATTCTGATTCAAAATGGTGTCTCCGTGGATGGCATTTTGAAGAAAAATCATATACATAAATGTAAAATCCTAAGTCTTGCTTCCGTAAAGCAGCTTGTTTAGACATTTGGGGGGAAGAACATTAGCTTTTCATTCCCTTGGGCTGAGTGCTTCAACTTCAACATGGAATATTTTCAAAACACAATCTAGTTTTAATAATTTGTTATAATATTAATGAGGCAGAGGTTGATGCATCAAAGATGGACCTGCTCTAGCACAAGTCTATCATCTGTGCTGAAAAAAAGGGTCTTAAATCAGTTGCTCAGATGGGTTCTTAAAACAGCATTTCAAAATTTATCTTCCTATTGGCCATTTTTAAAGTGGACTGAATTTTTTTTTAATTTGAAGTTAATTTTGTATTAAAAAGTGCAAAAATAAAAATTGTTAAAATTGAATAAAATTCAAATAAAAATGTTTAACACATTTTCTTCTTTTCTCTTTTAAATAGCAAATGCAATCAAACGTATCAGAGGTAAGCTTCCTCAAAGAATAAGATGCACTGAAGTTTTTATAACTATCAAAAAGTGCTTACTGGCTTCCCCATACTGATTCCTTTAAAAATAAAAAAAAAAAAAAACCACACAAAAAAAACCACATAGTATTTATTGGAGGAGTGGTTTAATGACTGGAATTTATCAATTGATGGCTTTGTGTTGTTAAAATTATTATCACAAATCATCATCATCAGAACTGATCTCTCTCATCACCTTCCTCGCCTCTATTACGATACGGTATTTGGGTATCTACATGAAAATGTACCTTCCAGATCAGAGTCTGAGCTTCTTGAGACAACGGGGATTTTCTTAGTACTTTTGAATCTCTATAGTTTCACCTGTGCCCAATTAGAATTCAATAACATAAAAGTGAATTGATTTTTTTTTCATGTGCCAAGAAAATTAATTTGTGATTAGATTATCTTGAAAGCCATTTGCCTAGGGGCACCTGGGTGGCGCAGTCGGTTAAGCGTCTGACTTCAGCCAGGTCACGATCTCGCGGTCCGTGGGTTCGAGCCCCGCGTCAGGCTCTGGGCTGATGGCTCAGAGCCTGGAGCCTGTTTCCGATTCTGTGTCTCCCTCTCTCTCTGCCCCTCCCCCGTTCATGCTCTGTCTCTCTCTGTCCCAAAAATAAATAAACGTTGGAAAAAAAAAAAAAAAAAAAAGAAAGCCATTTGCCTTATTTTCTACATATTAGAGAAAGTTTTTTTTTCTATTAGTTACATTTGTTTATCAGATAAAATAAATCTACAATGACTATTTGATTTGATGCCTCTACTGTATACCGGGACACATATCTATATCTGTATCTATCTATATTTCTATCTATATCTGTCCAGGTATAATCAAACCTAATAACAGCCTTATGAGATCCATCCTACTATCTTCCTTTGGTATGCTGAGTAAATTTTCCAGTTTCTCATAGCTAGAAGGGGAGAGTGTGCTAGGCTTCAAGTCTTTTATTTGTGATTCAAAGATGGCACACTCGAGCAGCATGCCTAAGAGAAGAAATCTAAGAAATGTAGTTATGCTAACTTCATCTTAGCTTGCTGTTTTACAGGTTGGCAAATTTGTAGATTAAAATTTTACATTTGTAACTTAAGAATTTTACATTTATAAGTCAAAATGTACGGCACTTTTAATTCTGATGAGGCACGTATTCGCATCCCAGATTGTGAGTCACAGAGCACTGACCAGGTTAGTGCAAATGTTTGTGCACGTACCATTTAGGCAATAGGTAAAAAATCCTTCCACACTGTCTGGAATGTCTGAAAGCTCGTTTCTTTCTAGAACTTCCTGCTTTCACTAAGTTTATTCCCAAAGACATATAATGAAAGCTGCTGTAATACCGAAGTTGGTAGTCTGTGAACAATGAAAGTGAGCATGCTTTTAATCATGTTTTGCTCAGTGGAAAATATAACTTACTGATCCAGGAAAGTTGCTCTTTGTTATGAGATAACATGATGCATATGCCATAAAATTTTCTCTTAAACAGATCGTGAGAGCACATCATTCGTAAAAGCAGTTGCCAAAAACTAGTTATTGGCTAAAGTTAAGTTATATATTTACTCGAAAGTAATGTGCACTTAAAATTGTTTAAGACTGAGATTGTAGAAGTCAATATCTTCCCTGATCCTTCATTTGGTATAAACTATGAGCTAAATTTTTTTTTAATTTTTTTTTTAACGTTTATTTATTTTTGAGACAGAGAGAGAGACAGAGCATGAACGGGGGAGGGTCAGAGAGAGAGGGAGACACAGAATCTGAAACAGGCTCCAGGCTCTGAGCGGTCAGCACAGAGCCCGACGCGGGGCTCGAACTCACAGACCGCGAGATCATGACCTGAGCGGAAGTCGGAGGCTTAACCGACTGAGCCACCCAGGCGCCCCTAAAAATTTATTTACATAGTAAAAATTGCCCAGATTGCTAATTACAATAGTGATTGGTTTATCTTTCTATCCTCTCAGACTTTTTTTTTTTTTTTACTCTGGGATCTTTTTTCTCTTCTCATTCTTCTTTTCCTTCTTTTCCTCCTCCTCTTCCTCCTCCTCTTCCTCCTCCTCCTCCTCCTCCTTCTTCTTCTCTTTTTTTTTTCTTTTTAAACAAAGTTTCACTCCCAGCTTGGAGTCAAATGTGGGGCCTTAACTCACGACCCTAAGATCAAAGCCTGAGCTGAGATCAAGAGTCGGACACTTAACCTACCGTGCCACCCAGAAGCCCCTCTTCTTCTCTTCTTTTTAGGTTTGTTTTTGTTTTATTTAGAATCTAGAAATGAAAAATGGATAAATTTTTAAAAGTCAGCTAACAGAGCTAAGACAGGTAATAAGACACTTGAAGAAGCATAGGATCCAAAACAAATGAACCAATAGAAGAATATTCTACATTTTTTTCTAAAGCAACTGTCTATATAATCTTATACCTCTTTGTCTAGAATTATCTGTTTGATCAAATAAAAAAGCACAATTCTTACCAGCAATATATATTTTCTTGAAATTAAAATGCAAGCGGCACCAAGGAAGAATTTTTTCCTTTTAAAACATATTGTAGACATAATGGTCTATGTTATTGTTATTGTGTTCTATTTTATAGCTTTAGCTTCCAAGTGTTCAGATTTTAAAATTTGCCATTAAAAATGAGATTGTTTTGTACAGGAGTGCTTTGTACCAAATCTGAAGGTGCACCATTTTTCATATGATTTTACAACATTGTATGTGTCTGGATACTTTTTAAAACGTGCTTTTTTAGGGGCGCCTGGGTGGCGCAGTCGGTTAAGCGTCCGACTTCAGCCAGGTCACGATCTCGCGGTCCGTGAGTTCGAGCCCCGCGTCAGGCTCTGGGCTGATGGCTCAGAGCCTGGAGCCTGCTTCCATTCTGTGTCTCCCCCTCTCTCTGCCCCTCCCCCGTTCATGCTCTGTCTCTCTCTGTCTCAAAAATAAATAAAACGTTAAAAAAATTTAAAAAAAAAAAAACGTGCTTTTTTAAAAGCAGTTCTTTGCAGTTGCTGACGCACATTGGATTTGTTGTCTCCTTTAAAGATCACAACGACTTTGAAAGGAAGGTGATATTCCCATTTTAAAGAGGATGAAACAGAAGTTGAGAAATGAGTTACTATGCCCTGAGGAAGGAGTTGAGGATGTTGTTACTAAGAACCTGCCCTGAAACTGAACCTTGGGTTTTCTGGTTCTAAATCTGGTACCGGCATACATTTTTCATTTGCAATAGAAATACGGAGGAGTATCAAAATTGTCCACCCATCTCCCACTAAGCAGAGAAAGATAGTAAAATTCAGTTGTGTTCATAGCCTTCACTTTATTAATTCCTTTATTTCTTCCAACAAACGTTTTTAGTAGCATGAACTCATGATGGTGAAGAGTTGGTGGCTTCTCCATCCTCTTCTATTGCATAGGGAATGGAAGAGAGGGTGGGGCTGGCCCAGGCCCTCCTACCAGCACTGGAGCCTGGTGGGCCTAAACAACCAGCAAATATTGCCTAGATCTCTATCAATCACTACATAGTATCCCATGACCATAAAGGACAGGTCCATCTGCGGGCACCTGAATGGATGGAAACTGGAATTTCTGTTCCAAAGTTGGAGAAGAGAAGCTTGCTCTCTGCACATTTGGCAGCAAATGGGTATAGTGTTAAAGAGAAATCAATAACAAGGTATACGTTATTGAAGTGAAGGCAGTCACCGTGGAACCAAAGGAAGAGCGAGCCCTAGAATCAGAAGACACTAATAAGGTAGAACAGTGAGAAAGAAAGAAACCGGGCCTTTAATGACATAGTTGGATCAAAATGACAATGAAGTTCACCCTACCTCTGTAATTGCAGTTACATGAGCCAGCAAATCCCTGTTATTGTTTCAGACAATTTGCATTTGGTTTTCAGGTTACTTATAACTGAAAACATTCTAACTGATATGCTGTACATATTATACAATTATATCATCAGTTTGAAAGAATGTTAATACTTGTTTACCAAGGCAAGTTAAAGCACCTTTCATTTATAATCACAGAGTTTTCACGGAATAATGATGGGATGTTGTGTAATTAACTTTAACTGTGTACCTCGTTATTGATTTTTCTTTAACACTTGTGCACTTCAAGCCTAGATAACTAGCCCCTTTTCTTAAATTATTTTGTGACAGTCTCAAATGGCCCTTCTGCTGTGATTAAAGAATAGATATATGCAAGAACTCACCTTCTTGCTAATCACTCTCGCTGACCTCACTGACAACACTCTTGTCTCAGGATAGTTGCCAGTCTGCAAACTACTGGTCAAAGCTCAAGTTGGTTGTTTGGAATTACAACAAAAAGTTTGATGGAGGCTGGTCAAATGCAGCCTTGCTCCCATTTGGGAGAAAACCCATGAATGGGCTTTGTCGCGCTGGACAACATGATCAAGTAAAGGAGAGAGTTGAAGCCATAACCTACCTTACAAGCAGGTTAAAGAGAGCTCAGGTAGGCAAAGAAGGACTAATGTGCTGCCAGCCAGATGGAGCTGAAACTCTGCATAAGTCCTCCATATCTCAGAATATCAGATTCCACGGGAGGAGTTGGATTGTGAAAAGTGTAGTGCAAACAGACTTCCAAGAACTATGTCCATAGGGAAGATGCCAAATTTAAACCATGATGCACATGCAAATTGAGTTAAGGAACTGGAAACCAAATTTAGATCAGGAAGATAAACTGAATAAGTAAGGTAAAGAAAGTGGTATGGAAAGACCCCTGGGTGGCACAGTCAATTAAGCCTCCGACTCTGGCTCAGGTCATGATCTACCTGTTTGTGAGTTCGAGCCCCACATCCGTCTCCATGCTGACAGCTCAGAGCCTGGAGCCTGCTTTGGATTCTCTATCTCCCTCTCTCTCTGCTGCTCCCTCGCTCATGCTCTCTCTCTCTCTCTCTCTCTCTCTCTCTCAAAAATACATAAGCATTAAAAATATTTTTTAGGAGCCCCTGGATGGCTCAGTCGGTTAAGTGTCTGATTTCAGCTCAGGTCATGATCTCACAGCTCCTGAGTTCAAGCCTTGCATTGGGTTCTGTGCTGACAACTCAGAGCCTGGAACCTGCTTCAGAGTCTGTGTCTCATTCTCTCCCTGCTCCTCCCCCATTCATGCTGTGTCTCTCTGTCCTTCAAAAATAAATATTGAAAATTTAAAAAATATATGTTTTTAAAAAAGAAAGTGGTATGGAAAACATGCACATAGATCAGATGATTTTACTAGCCAAACTCTGTGGAATGGAATCATTTTACAAGATCTCCACTCTAACCCCTGTCATCATGTTTCTGCTGGCTTGCCTCATTACATAGGCATTCTGTACCAAGCCATGCATCCAGCCCCTCCACCTCCTCTGCCTAAAGGCTGCAGTCTGAAGCAGCCAATCCACATCACATGTTTTGCTTAAGGCAGTGGATGAGTTTGGATCTTGTTGCAATGGTAGATTACTGCATAAGAGAGAAAGGCTTCTTGCCTCCTACTGCAGATATTCTGAGACATCCTTAGAGTCGTATGTTTGCCTTCCTAAGAATCAGTGACTAAAGCTTTTGCTTCATTTTGAAAAGCAAATGTCCTTGGGAAATGTAAATTTCAAACAGTTACACTCATTCACACTGAGCAGAGTGCTCAGAGAGACATTTCCCATGGAGGGCGGAAAAGGAACATATGGGACACACTGCTTATACCTTAGTGATACCACAAGAGAAACACATATTCTATTTTTATGGACATAGGAAGTTCAAGAAGAGTACAGGTCATATCACGAACAATGGTTTATAATGAATTGGATGAATAATTACATCCATAACTTTTCTAGTGACAGATAATATCACACTTACCTAAAGAATGTGTATTTGAAACATGTTTGAAAGTAACTAACTGAAAATCAAATGAAACCCATATATGATTTCAGTTAATAATCTGTTTCTAGAGATTATTCATATTATTCATATTATCAGATACCACAGGAATTTGTATAAGACTTCTCTTTTATGCAGAAGCAGCCTAACAGTCATATATAACATGTAAAATTTGGACACTACCTAAAAATGTTTGCATATTTGTTGACATAGAAAAGTAATTTAATTAAAAATATATTGTTAAGAAGATTTTGTAATCAGTCTAAACTAATGAAATTCAAATGTAATGTCTATTCCTGTAGTAAATAAGCCCAAATGTCCTCTATTGCTTGTTCAAATTTTTATCATTTTTAAAGATAATCAACTGGATTTTTCTTTTGTATTCATGGATTTTACTTTTTTATAGGATAATAGAGATGTTTTTAGGTTGTTATCTATAAGTACATCTCTGCATAAATAGATTATACAAAAATACAAGTAAAATGTTAAAGTTACATTAGATATAGCCATGACTGTATTTTAAATTTTGCATTTTTTTTAATCTGTAAAAGGAAATTGATTTGACTATTTTAACTTACCAGATGTGGATATATCATCTTGGTATGATTTGAAGAGTTATTATCACACTTAAATTCCTCAATGATTTGTTACTATATTAGTTTTCTCAGACTGCCATAATAAAATACCCTAGACTAGGGAACTGAAATAACATAAATTAATTTTCTCAATTCTGGATGTTGGAAAGTTCAAGATCAATTTTCTGAAAGATTTCAGTTTCTGGTGAGAGTTCTTTTTGGCCTGCATATAAACTTGCCTCACATGGCAGAAAGAAACTCTGATCTTTTTTCCTCTTCTTATAAAGACGCCAATTGTCTCAGATTTGGACCCTATTCTTATGATTTTATTTAACCCTAATTACTCCCTGAAAAGCCCTATCTCTAAATATACTTGCATTGGGGTTTAGGACTTCAAAACATGAATTTGGGGGGAACATAATTCAGTCCTTAGCAGAGACGTTTCAACATCTGTGTAGCTTATGCTTCTTCCATTTAATATCTGCTTTGATTTGAATATAAATTTTAAAATATTTGAATAAATCAATGAGACATAAGCATGTACATCTATTCTGCATCTGATTTGGGAATTTCAAACCTCTTCTTTTTTTAAGGAAAAGTACCTAAATATGTAAATTATAAATTATACATACTTACATGTATATATAGATTTTTATCTATTACAGTGGCATTCCTTATTAAATAACTTGGACACCATACTATACTTTGTGATTTTTGGAAGGAGTAACAAAAAGGTAGCAAAATATTTATGTGCAGGTACCAGTTTACCTCTTAATATGACTGGGATTTAGGAATATGAGTTCATACCATTCTAAACTTTTTTCCCTGGTATATAAATAACATATGTTAAATAACATTTCTTCCCTGGTATCCTTATAAAATACATCCTGTTACTACTTTTGATGCTGAACTTGCAAATTCTTAAGTAGACTACCTTGTCTCTTCTCTCTTGGAAGCCACTGCTAGGTCTCTAGAAATAGTTCTTATTTTCTCAGTCACTTTTAATTGTTCTTTTCTCTATTATACTGTGTCTTTCCTTATAAACAGTGACGAACTGACTGCCAAGTACAGTTGTTGTTTTCTTTTACTTAGAAGTCCTCTTGTCTAATGTGACAATGATATTTCACATACATAAACTAGAAATCAATATTCGATTTTTCATCAGAATTATTTTTAAGTCATAAGATAGAGTTGTTGTTACCCCACTTGATGGCATTTAATTTTCCCAGACTGGCTCCCCATTACTCCCTATTCACAGACTGTAATATGCAATTTACTTGTTCACCAGCTCGATAGAAGTTTTATGGTTGTTATCAGCACATAAAATATTAGACTTCTAAAACAAATTAAAAAATGTACTACCATAGTATGTATGATTTTTATTTATTGCTTAAAATATATCTATAAAAATAACATTTCCTCCCCATCCTAACCTTAATTTTTATTCCAATAAAATGTGTTAATCCTTCCAGAGGCATTGTAAAAAAGACCAAGATCTCTGGCCGTTGGGTGGCCATATAACTAATTGTGTAAGAGTCCACATCTCTGACAGTTTCAGTCCCAGAATCAGAGTCGATGCTAATCTCTATCTCAAATTCTTTCTAATAATAACCACAATTGTGCAATACAGAGGCGCTATCACTGAGGTTCCTTTTCTCATCTGAGTTTATGGGCCTCTATTAATGAGAAAATAAGTAAAGGGAAGAGTAATTCTGTGTCAGAAGCGGCAAAGTAATTTAAAAGGCAGTGTGACTTTCAAAGGAATGATGCTGTTTGGCAACTTAATCAACTCTTTGTTTATAGGAGTAATGGGACATACATTTACTCTTTTACAAAATATGAGCCAGTGAGGTTTGTGGAGAGTCTGATGACTTTTCTGGGCTCTGACCATACATATAGGCCCAAATTGGTGTTTCTAATTAGATAACAAGTGTTGTTTTTTTTTTTAATTTAATGTTATTTATTTTGAGAGAGAGAGGCAGAGCACAAGCAGGGGAGGAACAGAGAGAGAGGGAGACACAGAATCTGAAGCAGCCTCCAGGCTCCAAGATGTCAGCAAAGAGCCCGACGCGGGGCTTGAACTCACGAACCATGAGATCATGACCCGAGCTGAAGTTGGACGCTTAACTGACTGAGCCACCCAGGCATCCCTAGATAATAAGTATTAAGAAATACTTCAAACAAATATCTTTTGTTGCCTTGGACATTACAGAATCACATTACCAAAAGGACCATTAAGGTTATTTAATATTTTAAGCTCTTATTTTCAATAAGTATCCCCAAAATACTAAATAATATTATCTGTGCTAATAGAGTAAATCAGTGCCACAATAAATACCCAGATATATTAATTCCAGAACATATCCAAAGAAATTCTTCCGTGTGTTTTAAAATTTTTCTTTGATAAAATAAATTCCTTGTTGTATAACTATTTCCAATAAATTCTTGATGGCTCCTTAGTACATAGTATGACATCTAAACCTAGACTTTGCCCAGTCCATTCCATACAGCCCCCAGCCTCCTATATACAAGTGCATGCCCTGAAATTCGGTTATTACTTATTCAACAAAATAGACCATACATTTTTTTTGAGGGTGACTTGGTGTGGCCCTTCAAAATCTGATAATTTATCATATGGATTTTTCTTTTCAATCTTTTCTTCTACTCCCACAGGACATGCTGTGAACTTCTAGAATGAGAAACAAAATCCATTCTACCTATCCTCATTGTTTTGAAAAAAGAGTGTTTTTTTTTCTTTTTTGCTCTCCCTTGTACTCTTTAGATGGGGTTTTCCTTTTTCATTTATGAAATTCAAGCACTAACTTAAATGTCAATTACTTATGGTTTCTTCATTATCTCAACCATCTGAATCATTATTCTTCTGTTGGCTTCTTTAGTAACTTGCTCATTCAATATTATAATACAGAAAAAAATAGAGATAATAGATGACATTATCAGAGTGTTTTTCATGTTCCAGGTACAGTTTTAAGCAACTTTAAACTCTCAGCGGTTTCATGAAGTGGTGGTAGTCAGACAGCAAGATGGCAGCTAAGTGCCAAGTTGTAATCCACCGGAAGGATAGGCCTGTTTGTTGAGGGACAACTATATGCATGAGTCATCTTTCAAGTTGATCTCTGGGTCCAGATGAACCTTTTGATGTCACAGCCCTGTTCAACCTCTTGACAGCAACTTCCATGAGAGACCCTGAACCGGAATCAGCCAGCAAATCTACTGAGGATTCCTAAAGGATTTTCTTTTCTTAAACTTTTACAATACTCTTTCTAACTCAACTCTTTGCCCTCAGTCTGTCTTCTCTCATTTTCACCTGCAAGTCCTAAGTCCTTTCTAAGAAGAAAGCTTGACTCCATTATACCTCCCTTAAAAACTCCTCCCTGGTCCTCTCATCAATCTTTATTTAGGTCCCTCTGTATGTCTCTCCTACAAGCATCCACTGCAGTTCTTTCCACCACATTCTCCATGCATAGATAAATAGGCCTTCAAACTTGTCTGTGCCCTACAGGTCTAGGACCTGTAAATATGTATGTTACCAGACAATGAGACTTTAGAGATATAAGTAGTGACCTTAAAATATGGAGAGCATTGTTGATTATCTAGATAGGTCAATCTAATCACACGAGCCTTTAAAAACACAGAACTTTCTTTGCTTGGCGGCAGAGATACAAAAAAAAAAAAAAAAGAAAAATCGAACAGATTCAAAGTGTGGGACAGACTTGATTATTGCTAGGAGGTGAGGTGGGGAGGGAAAAGGAGGGCAAGTGGAAAGCATGAGAAAGAATGCGCGCATCCTCTGGAAGCAAAGACTGGTCTTCTGGCTGACAGTCAACAAGGAAACAGGGATCTTAGTCCTATGATAGGCAGAAATTCAATTTGATCAACAACCTGCTGAGCTCCATGCAGATTTCTCCCCACAATCTCCATGAAGGAAGGTAGCTGACACCTTGATTTCAGAATTCTAATCTGTTATTCCAAGCAATGGGCCCTGTTGAAACCATGCTGCATCCAGACTTTGACCTACAGAACTGTGAGACTATAAATTGGTGTTGTTTTGAGTCCAAATATTGTTACAGCAGCAACAGGAAACTAATACATTGTAGCATCAGAAACCTCATTGAGACTTCTAAACTATATCTTCCTATTTCCAGCTTCCTTGCTTTTCTCAGTTCTCTTTCCTCTTCCTGTAAATTTCCCCTGTCTTTTATTTATATGAGAGATTCCTCTTTTTATTTTTTTCTGGATAGATATTCTATAATCTCCCTAACAACAAGATTAGGTGGGTTTTACATTTCCTATTGCCCCAACATGCTTGTGACATCTCTATTACTATAGAGCAGTGGAGCGGCTAATATTGGAGTGCTAAAGTTAAATGGAATAGAAGATATTCCCCAGGTCTACCACCTACTAGTTGTGTAGCCAAGTATTAATTATCACAATGGTGCTTCCCCAGTTACACTGAAATTATCTATTACTGAAATCATGTCTAGACTGTAAGCTTCTGATGCAGAGACCATGATTTATTCTTATGTGTATTTCCAGGTTTAGACATAGTGCCTGGTACACAGTAGCCACTTACTTTCTCTTTACCAGACCAAATTTGTATGTCAACCTGTTGTATCACTCATAAAGATATTTATCAGTGATATCGTAAGGCTCACTATGAACTCATCTAAGTTTATATTAGGTATCTACATGTCTTTACTTTACATATAAGGAAGCCAAGGCATAAAGGGGTTTAGTGTCCAAATTAATAGATGAGAGAGCTGTTTTCACACTGAAAGTTCTTACTCCAAAGTCTATACCCACTCTATCACAGCACATTCTCAGCATGGAAATTCTCCCTTGGCTGACAGATTTCCTCATTATCTATAAACATCAGACCTAGATCTGAGACTTGTCATCATTTACATCATGGGATATAAGTTATGCTCTAAATAGTTCCTTATGCATAATTTGATTGGAGATATAAGAGGCCCAGTGAATGGCCCGTCCTTGATGCTTGAGCAAACCTTACACTCTGAAAACTGTAGTGGACAACTTGAATGGATTAATTACTGTACTGTCTTAAGTATTCCTTTATAAAATGACTGTCCAGGGAATAAGAAGATTATTCACGAAGAAAAAGAGCTCAGTGAGTTTAAACTGTCCTATCAAGTATCCAGGGAGCTGTTCACAAGTGAACCAGAATGAAGAGAAGTAATTAAAGCAGCTACTGATAAGTATCCAGTTCATTTATTTATGGAATTTGAATATGTTAGATGAGCAGCGAGGATAGAATTTTTGCCTCTGCCTTGAGTCACATCAGGCAAGTTACAATTGGAATATTCAATTCCAAATGTTTTTGTGGTGAACAGTGCATATTTTTTTGCCACCGTAAAGACTTTTCCTTCTTGCCCGCTGGGTGTCTGGAGCTTGTCTGTCCTTCAGAAACCAGTACAGGTCTTTTCTCTCGCCTACAACTCTCCCAGACTATAATGTGATATATTAATTTGAATAAATAAAAGCGCAAAAACATTTTTTTTAGTTAAAAAATGACAAATTCTGTTTCGACCTAATATACTTGCTCTGATGTCATCATTTATTATCTTCACTGTTTTGCAATTGAGGTGCTCTGAAAGTGCTCTGGAAAGCTATTTAATAACCATACAAAAGCTCCAAATTATAATACATACAGAAAGTTACCTATACATGTGTATGCTTGTACCTTTGTGTACACATGTATCTATATGTACAGTCTACGCAATCCAGAAAAAACTATATTTAAAAAAAAAATAAAAAGAATGTTAACGTTCACTGAATACTTATTGAGTATCTCTTTAAGGAGTTTAAGCACATCCTTTAATTTCAGTTGTAATTAGTGCCCCAATTTTAGAGACAAAACAGATTAAGAAAGTTTAAATCCACTAAATGAAATCCATACATGTTATGAGGAAATAGAGCTAATTTTCACACCCAATCCATCTGTCTACAAATGCCTCCCATGGATGATCTTCTAAGCTCTTTTCCATTTTCCTCTTAAAATTTTTTTTAATGTTTTATTATTTATTTTTGAGAGAGAGGGAGAGAGAGAGAGAGAACAAGTGGGGGAAAGACAGAAAAAGACACAAAATCCGTAGCAAGCTCCAGGCTCTGAGCTGTCAGCACAGAGCCCAACATGGGTCTCAAACTCACGAACCTTGAGATCATGACCCCAGCCAAAGTTGGACGCTTAAACGACTGAGCCACCCAGGCACCCCTTCCCTTTTCCCTTGTTAATGAACATGGCAACTTGGAAGATGAAAAACCTTCATGAGGGAATAAACCTGGATCTCTAAAATATGCACAATTTCAACTCTGTGCATAAAAAAATAAAATTCTCTTGTATTAAGCTGTGATGATTCAGAGGTTTATCTGTTCCAGAGCTAGTGTTATCGTAAATAAAACAAGGGCTTTGTATTGTGCTCTAGTTGCATTAAATTTGTCACCTGAGCCAGCATGCAGCATTTTGGAAATGAACCCCTATTTTAACAAGCTCTGCTTCTTTAAATTGTCTTCTCTAGAGGTGGAAAACCTGCTCAATCTACACAAAGCATATTATTTAATAGCAATTCCTCAGAGTACTTACTGGGTTAAGAAAGATTCTGGGGCTGCATCTTCACTACAGACAGTTTCTGGCTTAAGGTACTTATTACCTAAATTGAGTGCATAGGACACACTTACACAGAAATCAATTCCCTTGGCTTCCTGGAGCGACTGACAGGGTAGGGTCTTTGGTATTGGTTCTGTTGGATCCCACAGACCTTTGGTACCACTCATGCTGGTAGCCATCAAGGCTGGCCCCTGACATGAGTCCGGTGGTATAAACGATACCCGGCGCATGGGCTCCAAGGCTATAAATAGTGGCAGAGAAGATGTTAAAACCAAATAGGAAATTTTATTTCCTCTGTGACATGTAAGAAGCTTGGACAACATCGCTCCCATCCTCACAATGAGAAAAAAAGCAGAACTGCAAAACAGGTCTTCTATATCCATCAAAAGAAGTTAAATAACTTTCCAAGCCTTATCTAGTAGTGAATGGAGGACCTGTAATGTATAAACTGTAGTTTCTGATCCAGGGTTTTTCCTTAAAAGGCAATGTTGTGCATACAGGCTAAGACAAAACACAAGGTGCGATGTGATCCCTGTGTTATTGGCATAGATAAGATGTCTGCAAAGGAGAAAAGAAAGCAGTTACTTTTTTTTTTTTTAACGTTTATTTATTTTTGAGACAGAGAGAGACAGAGCATGAACGGGGGAGGAGCAGAGAGAGAGGGAGACACAGAATCGGAAACAGGCTCCAGGCTCTGAGAGGTCAGCACAGAGCACGACATGGAGCTTGAACCCATGAACCCTGAGATCATGACTTGAGCCGAAGTCGGACGCTCAACCGACTGAGCCACCCAGGCGCCCTGCCCCTACTCCTCTTTCTTGATCAGAAAGGTTTGTATAAACTATGAGCTAATTTTTTTTAAATTTTTTTTAACGTTTATTTATTTTTGAGACAGAGAGAGACAGAGCATGAACGGGGGAGGGTCAGAGAGAGAGGGAGGCACAGAATCTGAAACAGGCTCCAGGCTCTGAGCTGTCAGCACAGAGCCCGACGCGGGGCTCGAACTCACGGACCGTGAGATCATGACCTGAACCGAAGTGGGACGCTTAACCGACCAAGCCACCCAGGCGCCTCAGGAAAGCAGTTACTTTTAACAGTTAACATTTTTCAGTATGATCCACCATACTAAATGTATGTTAGAGCTTTAGAGACTCGTTTTTCATGCTGCACTTCCTTTCTCTTCCAGGGAAATTTTGATTACATCTTTAAAAATATTTTTAATGTTTATTTTTCAGAGAGAGAATGAAAGAGAGAGAGAGAGAGTGAGCATGAGCAGGGAAGGGGCAGACAGAGAGGGAGACACAGAATCTGAAGCAGGCCCCAGGCTCTGAGCTGTCAGCACAGAGCCCAACGCGGGGCTTGAACTCATGAGCCATGAGATCATGACCTGAGCCGAAGTCGGACGCTTAACTGACGGAGCCACCCAGGCTCCCCAAATCTTGATTACATCTTGCTGCACATGTCACAAAGTTACTGCTATGTGATGTTGTGGAATTTAAAAATGATGCCTTTGTAACTTTTCCTTTAATTCTGAGGAATTGAGAGCAGACAAATGTAATCAGTTATGGAAGATGTTAATCAAATGATTTATTTTGGTATTTATTTTATTAACTAATTTATGTACATTTACATTAAAACATTTTTTTAAATGTTTATTTATTTTTGAAGGTGAAAAAGAGACAGAGTGCGAGTGGGGGAGGGATGGAGAGAGAGGGAGACACAGAATCTGAGGCAGGCTCCAGGCTCCAAGCCGTCAGCACAGAGCCCGATGTGGGACTTGAACCCATAAACCATGAGATCATGACCTGAGCCAAAGTCGGACACTTATCCGACTGAGCCACCCAGGGGCCTCAATGATGTACATTTTTAATGCACTGGTTTCAAATTTTTTAACTTTGCATTTTCCATTTACGAAAATTTCTCAGAACTCTGCTATCCATTCTCCAATTTGTATTATTTGAACAATGGCTATCACTCTGTTTCCCAGGTGACCAGTTGCATCATTTTAACAATGGAATCCTACTTGTGTCTCCTAGATATAATGGTAATCTAATATTAAATATCTTCACTCAAAACTAATGCTACCCTACTTTCTCTTACTGTTCCCTTGAGAATCTCTGATGTCACCACCCCATGTTCGTCCTTTCATCAGCCCTGTGCTCCTCTCCTGCCCTACTAGCTTCTCAGCCTCCCCTCAGCTCTGCACTTGCTCCCTAGGGGCTGAGTCTTTTTTAGAATCCAGCAATATTTCACTATTTTGCTAATATAAAAAGAGCATATGCCACCACAATTTTATTTGTCTTCTGATAGACTGCCTTCAAAACTATTATTTGTTTTTTTTTAATATTTATTTTTGAGAGAGAGAGAGAGAGAGAGCACAAGCAGGGGAGGGCAGAGAGAAAGGGGGACACAGAAACCTAAGCAGGCTCCAGGCTCTGAACTGTCAGTACAGAGCCTGACATGGGGCTCAAACCCAGAACTGAGAGATCATGACCTGAACCGAAGTCGGTGCTTACCCAGCTGATCCACCCAGGCACCCCAAAGATTTATTTTAAAGTAAACTATTTTGATCAGCAAAGAAAATATCTTTGTGTATGCAAGTTTATAAATTAGTTAGCCATATATGCTCTAAACTGAAGTGCTTTCTTTTATCATTGAAGATAGAAGTATAGCAAATTGAATGATAATAATTAGGAAGTGAGGAGTTTTTAGTAGTACATTTATTACCTTTGATTTGAAAAAAAAATTTGAGCGAGAGAGCTGGAACACAAGCAGGGGAGGGGAAAAGAGAGAGGGAGACACAAAATCCAAAGAAGTCTCCAGACTCTGAGCTGTCAGCACAGAGTGTGATGTGGGGCTTGAACCCACTAACTGTGGGCTCATGACCTGAGCTGAAGTGGGACGCTTAACTGACTGAGCCACCCAGGCACCACCAAAACTTATTTGATTTAGAGGGTAGAGAAAAAAAAAAAAATACAAGCAGAACAAGAGAGCACAGGAATTCAAACACCATTCCCTCTATTATTCTTTCTCTAAACGAAATAGCAATAGTCTTGTTTACATCTGGTCATCTTAAAGAGACACAAATGGGGCCGCCTAGGTGGCTCAGTCAGTTGAGTACTCCAACACTAGATTTCGGCTCAAGTCATGATCTCACAGTTTGTGAGTTCAAGCCCCACGTCGGGCTCCACACTGACAGTGGAGAGCCTGTTTAGGATTCTCTTTCCCTCTTTCTCTGCCCCTCCCCCACTCACTTTCTTTCTTGGCGTCACTCAAAGTAAATAACTAACTTTAAGAAAAAATAAATAGACACAAATGAACCTCAATATCCACTTGTTTTCAAGAGGCAGCACAGAAAAAAAACATAGCAAAGGAAACTCAACCTCCTCATTTCCCTTGCTGGACAAACCTCAGGTTTGCATTCACCATCTTATGCAAATAAGCCCAGGAAATGCTGGTTCATGGGAGTCAAGGAGAATAACCTTTGTAAAACATGCCAAGAGTGTCCTCTTAACCGGTTTCATGGCTACATAGAGATCAAGAACAGAGGAGAAACTATATGCTCGTGCTAGAAGAAACTATATAGTATATATACTATATAGGGTGACAAAAGGTAACTTGTGAAAGGCTGGT
Source organism: Lynx canadensis (assembly GCF_007474595.2). Classification (NCBI taxonomy): domain Eukaryota; kingdom Metazoa; phylum Chordata; class Mammalia; order Carnivora; family Felidae; genus Lynx; species Lynx canadensis. Next base: position 78,883,321 of record NC_044312.2, read on the forward strand.
GGCATGGTGAGAACTTCTGCCATGGGTGAAAGGAGTGAATGAGTCGGTTGGAGGAAAGGCTTCAGCAGAGGTCAGGGCAGAGTGAGAACCCATCTATGGGGGAAATGTCTCTTGAGGAAGGGGTGGAGGGAATGCTGTCAGAGGAAAAAACAAAAACAAAACACAAAGCACAAACAACCTTGCCAGGAAAATGCAGCTACAAGAATTATCGTGGCCATGGCTGATAGAACAGTAATCATAGACCTTGGGTGTCAGAACCTGAGAAAACAGAGAATAAACACACAAATTCCCAGCTATTCAGCACACGGCACCTTACAGATTTGCACCTGGTAAGACATTAACTACATGTACTAATAGGTATTTACTTACTGGTTTGTTTATTTAGCATAGATGTGCCGAGCACAGCTCTAAAGACAACTGGGTTGTACTGACACTGATGCAATCAAGAATCAGAATATTTCCATGACTATAATTCTTTCTCACGTTGATCTTTTAAGCTGTTCTGACTTCCTTCCTGCCTCCACTTCCTACTTAGCCCATGGTCACCGCTAATCCATTCCTCATTTCTGTAATGCATCATTTTAACAAATGTTGTATGGATGGAACCATACAGTATGTAACTTTTGGGGTTGGCTTTTTGTTTTGTTTTGTTTTCACTCAGCATAATTCTGTGTAGATTTATTCAGACCGTCACTTGTGTCAATAGTTCTTCCCTTTTTATTTCGGAGGAGTATTGCTTGCCCCACATTTTGTTCCCTATTTAGTCATTGAAAGACATTCAGGTCGTTTACAGTTTTAGGCTGTTGTTAATACAGCAACTATGTGTACATTCATTTAATAGGTTTTTGTGTTAACATGAGTTTTTATTTCTCTGTGATAAATGCCCAGCAGTGCAATTATTGGGTTGGATGGTAGGTGCGTGTTGAGTTTTTAAAGAAAGTGTCAGACTGTTTCTAGAGTGACTGTACAATTTTACATTCTCGCTAGCAATCCAGTTACTACTCGCCCTCATCAGGATTAAATGTCACTATTTTTATTTTCAGTATTCTGATACATGTGTAGAGATACCGCATTTTGTGCTTTTCATTTGCATTTACCTAATGTCTAGTGATTTTGAGCATCTTTTTCATGTGCTTATTTGCAACTGTTGATATATCACGTCATTACTTTTGTCCATTGTCTTTTCTTTCTTAAATCTATTTAGATTTGAGTTTTAAAATATTCTAGTTTCATTGTTTCAGATATATGGGTTGCAAATATTTTCCCCAGTCTAGAGTTGTCTTTTCATCTTCTTAACAATACTCTTCATAGTTAGCATTTTTTAATGTGATGAATTTCAATTTATGAATTTTTCCTTTTATGTAGGATGCTTTTAGTGCCAAGTCTAAGAAATTTCTTCTCAACCCTGAAGCTGTTTTCTTAGGTTTTTACTTCCGACGAGTGATAAAAAATGTGTTAATTATTGTATAAGGTTTAAGGCTTAGGTTAAGATGTTTTCTTTACTTTTCTTTGTTTGTTTGCCTGTGAATGGCCAAATGCTCTAGAACCCTTCCATTTACTAGAAAGACTGTCTTTCTTCTATTGCATCCTTTTGAATCTCTGGAATAGATCTCACTTGGTTATCATGTATAATCTCTTTATATGTCACTGAATTCTATTTGCTAATATTTTTAAGTAGTTTTGTGTCTATAGCCACGGGTGACATTGGTGTGTAATTTCTTTCTTTGTACTATTTTCATCTGGTTTTGTTATTGGGGTAATACCAGCTTCATAAAGTGCACTAGTGATTATTGCCATCTCTTCTAATTTCTGGAAGAGATGGTGTAGAATGTATGCTAATTTTTCTTTAAATGTTTGGAAGAATTCTCCAATGGAACCATCTGTGTTTAGAGATTTGTCTTTGGGGAGAGATTTTACTTACAAATTCAGTTTCCTTATTAGTTACAGGGCTATTAAATGGTCTGTTTTATACTGTGTGAGGGTGGTGCCTTGTATTTCTCAAGGAATGGTTCACTTTATCTAAGTTATTAAATGTAGCATGTAGAACTGTTTGTTGTAAACATTATTCTTTGATGTCTGCAGGCTCTCCAGTGATGTCTTCTTTTCATTCCTTACTGGTTATTTGTGTCTTCTCTCTCTCTCTCTCTCTCTCTCTTTTTTTTTTTTTTTTTTGTCAGTATTGGCAGACGTCTGTCAATTTCATTAATCATTTACCTCTTTGTTTCACTAATTTTCTCTACTGATTTTCAATTTTCAATTTGATGGATTTCTACTCCTTCCTTATTATTTCCTTCCCATGTTTGCTTTTGGTTTGTCTTGCTCTTCTTAACATAAGTTCTTGAAGTGGAATTACAGAGTATTGACTAGAGACTTTTCCTCTTTTTTACACTATGCATTTAGTGCTATAAACTTCCCTCTCAAAAGAACTTTAGCTATGTCCCAAAATTTTGCTGTTGTTTTTTTTAATTCTCTTTTGTTTGGTGTATTTATTGAATTCTCTTGAGAATACCTCCTTGCCCTATGGTTTATTTAGAAGTATTTGGAAATTTTCCTGTTGTCTTTCTAATATTGATATCCAGTCTGAATTCATTCAGCTTGGAGAACACACCATATATGATTTCAATTTTCAAAAGAAATTTTAAAAAATACTGACATTTGTCTTATGGCCCAGGACATCATCTATCTATCCTGACATATGATCTGCGTACCCTAGAGAAGAATGTGCATTCTGCCATTGTCAGGTGTAGGTTCTATAAGTGTCAGTTATACCCTGCTGGTTGACAATGTTTTGAGTCCTTTATATCTTTAATGGTTTTCTGTCTAGTTGTTCTATTGAATAGTATTGAAGTCTCCAACTATAAGTGTATATTTATACATTTCTCCTTTCATTTCAATCAGGTTTTGTTTCACATATTTAGTAGCTCTATAGTTGATGTTTACACATTTAATATTGTTATACCTTACTGGTAGATTAAACCTTTCATCATTCTATGTCTCTCTTTTCCTTTGGTACTTTTTCTGGATTCTAGTTTATTTGCAATTGATATAGCCTTGTTGTCTTATTTTGATTAATGGTTGCATGATATAGTTTTTCATCTTTTTACTTTCAACCTGCATATATCATTACATTTGAAATGAATTTTTTATAGAAATAAATAGTTGGTTTGTGTTTTCAATCAATTCTGCCTATCTCTTTTTATTAGTGTATTTAGGCCATTTACATTTATGTGGTTATTGATATGATAGGGCTTAGGTCTTTAATTATTTTACTGTTTTGCTTTCTATTTATTCCAGTTTACCATTGCGGCTAAATTTAACAGCTTAAAACAACATACATATGTGTGTGTGTGTATATATATATATATATATGTATATGTACATACATAATATTATAATTATGCAGCTCAGAATTCCAGTGATAGCTCAGCTGGTTACTTTGCTTTGGTTCTGACCAGGACAAATCTAGCTGTTGCCTTGCCTGGGCTATTAACTGGAGGCTCTGAGAAAGAACCCAGTTCCAAGCTCATTCATATTGTTAACAACACTCTTTCCTTGAACTGTAGGCCTATGTGAAGTTGCTGTTTTCTTGCTGCCTATCTTCCAGAAGACTTTCCCAGCTCTACAAGCTGCTTGTATCCTTGTCATGTCGTCCTCTCTGTGTTAAGATTAGTAAGGGCATGACCAGTGAGTTCTTCTCACACTTCTAATCTCTCTGATTTGTCTTCTCTTATGTCTCTTCATTCTCAGAAGACTTTCCCAGCTCTGCAAGCTGCTTGTATCCTTGTCATGTTGTCCTCTCTGTGTTAAGATTAGTAAGGGCATGACCAATGAGTTCTTCTCTCACTTCTAATCTCTCTGATTTGTCTTCTCTTATGTCTCTTCATTCTCAGTAGGAAACAATTCTGTTTTTAAAGGCTCATGGGATTCCATGAACCTCATCAGGATAATCCAAGATAATCTCTCTATTTTGAGGTCCATAAACTTAACCGTATCTGCAAAGTTCCTGTTTGCCATATAATATTATGTGCTCACAGGTTCCAGAGCTTAAAGCATAGATGTCTTTGGGCAGCCATTCTGTTTACTGTAGGGATGTTAAAAATTTTTCTCTAAGGGAGATGCTTGACATTTAAAATGCCATTTACTGTGGAAAGATCATGGACTAACAACAGCTTGAAAAGAAGTTGGATGCCTGGCTCATGTCCAGGCTCTGAACAGTTTTATAACTTGGAAACAAATACAGTGTTTGGTAGAGTATCATATACAGCTGCATCAGCCCAGACCCATCAGTGGTGTAGAGTAAAAAGCTGGAAGCCGCAATTGATTCTTAGCATCTCATTAGTTTTAGAAATTTACAGCCTCTGTTACTCTTCTTTGCTGAATGCAACCTTGTAATGAGTGTGCAACCTCCTCTTGGATTAGAAAACTAAAGTTCTCTAACTCAAAATCCAGGCATTAAGTTTAAATAGTTTGTTGTAGTGTGTGTGTGTGTGTGTGTGTGTGTGTGTGTCTAGTTTATATTGTATAGTATATTTCTTTCCCTTTCTAGAAGATTTTCTTTAACATACCTGAGATTTCTCTGTATTTATTCTATGCTTTTGAGGGAGGAAATCATGATACATCAGTCTTACCCATAACCTTCTTTGGGAAACACTAATAATAATGGTAATAATAGTAATAATAATAGTAACTAATATAAACCAAAAAAATAACATTGGCTACAAAATATGCAAATCTGTATTCTTCATTTGCCCCTATTTCACCCTTCCTCTATTAGCTTTTCCTTCTTATCCCCTAGCTTAAATAATGCCACTGCTATATATCCACTTGTCCTCACTAAATCCCTAAATAACTCATTTTCCTTCACCCTTACTCATACCTCTTATAACCTTCTCTGTCTTGAATTCATAGCCTCGTTACTCATTTATTTATTTTTTTAATAATTTTTTTAACATTTATTTATTTTCAAGAGACAGAGAGAGACAGAGTGCGAGTGGGGGAAGGCCAGACTCAGAGAAGGAAACACAGGATGTGAAGCAGGCTCCAGGCTCTGAGCTGTCAGCACAGAGCCGGACGAGGCTCGAACCCATCAACTGTGAGATCATGACTTGAGCTGAAGTCGGATGCTTAACAGACTGAGCCATCCAGGAGCCCCTTTTTTTAAAACAGATTTTTTTTTGATTGCTCATTTAATAAATTTTGAGTACCACCTACATTCTAGGACCTGAGTTGGGAGCTGGGAATCCAAGAGAGAAAAATACAACAGGTAAGGCCTCCATCCTCCAGTCCTAGGGACACTACCTCAGTTTGGGCCCTCATCATCTTCCCTGGTACTAAAGTGCTTATCTGATGTCTGTTTCTCCACTCTCTTTTATAGCACTCTATCCTCTGGTGTCAGAGTGATAGTGATCTATGTACAAATATATGTAAAAAATATGTAAATATGTGACTTAATTTTAATTTTTTTATTTGCATGGAAAAGAGGCTCAATTCAAACTACAAATTTTGGATTTATTTCTGGATTTAGGTGTGGCTGAATTCAGTCATTACTCAGTTTCTCTCTTTTAGACTCTGTTCAATGATCCTTATAGCAAATTCTCACTGAACAAACTTTAGTCACTTTTACTCATCCTTAATCAATCTCTGTTACCATGAGGGTGGAAACTTCTGACTGACAGGCATAGTTCACATGCCCACTCCTAGAGCAAAAACCCAGAGATATCTCTACCTGACTCATGTTGACTCTAAATGGAGAAGGGCTCGATCTCCAAAGGACAAGTGTAGTACAATTATTAGAAGAATAAAAGGGCAGACTGGGAGGGAATGGGCAAAGTCTAAGAAACAAATCAACACATGTCTACTAAATCTACTTAAAAATTAGTATGAGTCATCATTTCTCAGATCTTTGGGTTGGTATACAAGCTTTTTTCCAACATGGCCCCAGTCTACTTTATCATCTCTTTACCTGTCATGTCCCTGTTGAGCAACTTTTTACTCGGTACCAAATTACCATCATTCTCTAAATATTCTATCTTTCCCCCTCTACATCTCTGTTATGGTTATTCTCTGACTGAAATGCCCCCTCACCTTTCCTTCCTAGAGCACTCCACGGAAAACGTTTCCCTCATTCTACAAGAATTCTAATTCATATTTCAACACACTTTCTTGTCTCTCCCTGTCAAGCAGAATTAATTTGCCACTTTTATTTTTTTTCTGATTGTGTTTCACCTTGTATTGCATTTTGGCCTGAATTATTTCTGGTGAATTCCCGTCTACATTCCATTCTGCTTCTTCAACTATCAGTTGCCAACTATCCATATAAATTTAACTCTGCCATATTCATCCCTACATTTCTAACCCTTGCATAATGTGAACATATTAGATTTTAGTAAATTTGTGTTGAATTACAGAGTAAAATAAGATCTATAAGTTTGACTTTAATTTAAAAAGCCAAAATAATGTCTTATCTTTAGATACTTTCTTTTTTTAAAAAAAAAAAATATATATATATAATATTTATTTATTTTTGAGAGAGAGAGAGAGAGAGAGAGAGAGAGACAAAGTGGGAGCAGGGGAGGAGCAGAGAGAGAGGGGGACACAGGATCCGAAGCAGGCTCCAGGCTCTGAACTGTCAGCACAGAGCCTGACTCAAGGCTCGAACTCATGAACTGCAACCTTGTGACCTGAGCCAAAGTTGGACGCTTAACCAATTAAGCCACCCAGGTAACCCTCGTTAGATATTTTCTGAATGTAAGACTTGACTGAGTATTTTGTGGGGAAAAAGTGCCCAAGATACGGCTTGTTACAGATTCTTGCTAACAATAAATTTCATTTATGGTTCCCTAGGTTTGTATCTATTATTTCCTAGTGATTAAATACAATATATTTTACTGTTGCTGTGACAAGGTTGTCAAGGGTGATGACAAGGGCCTTTATTTAAATGACTTCACAACAAATGGAAATAGATTCCCCTAAAGGCCTTTAAGACTGGAGTGAAAACATAGAGTACTATTTGGCCAGGTAGGCAGTTATGATTCATCTGCTCACTGATCCAAAAACAACTTTTAAAAAAGGGGCGCAGGAAAACAAGTATTCCAAGTTTCCCTCTACAAACTCTGTTTATGTAGTAGGAGCATCAGTGCTAAATCTGTCCCTGCTAGAGATGAGGAGTGGAAGATTTATGAAGTCATACAAGTTGGGAGTGTTAGCATGGACAGTGGACAGTGAGAAGAAGAGCTTCTAAATAGCAACAAACTGACCGATGGTTGTCACGTATCTTTGTATATCATTTACAGTCAGTGTTTGATGTTCAGCGTTCTGTGTTCTGTGCTCTGTTGCTAATCCTGAGTTGAGGAACTCAGAGACATAGAGCAGTCACCAAATACCACACCGTAAGAGTGAAGCTGTCATATGGAGCCTCTGACTCCCAGGCAGGCATGCGCACTAACCCATAATTTATACCCCGTCTACTTCCTAAAAGGATTCGGAGCCGCTTTCAATAAAATGCACTTAAACAACATGATTCAAATATCATGATGTGGGAGAGGATTTTGCCTATCCACTGTTGGTTGGCCTAGTTTATCCTAACATGCTTTTCTTTGAGGTCTTTCAGGCTGCTGCTGAAAGGTACAGAACTCATCCTTCAATGAGCAGGACCTATACTTTTGGGAAATGTATGCTTTCTTCTGTCTCTTCCTGCTTCAGCTTTTATTCACAGTAGTCTAAAAGAAAAAAAAAATGAGAATGGTCTATAATTTTATGTCAATGTGTTCCATTTGTTACTATTTTTAGGGTAATCTCCTCCCATGATCTGTGACTACTATGAACATTTATTAGAGCTCCTTTCATCAGTGCCCTAGGCTTTCCCGTCAGTCCCGTGTCTTCCCTCCTTAGTGAATTTCATCCCTCGTTACAATTTCTACTCAAATTCTGTTTTTGTTTCTCTCTACATATTACCTGAAAGTGAAATGCTTTCTTTATCTCAGCCTGTTATTTAAAGGTCCATAAGTTTTAGAGTAAAATAGACATGTCTTTGTATTGAATGAGTCTTCCCCAATATTAATATTTGGGGCCTTCCCAAGCAAGAAGATGCCCTTTTAAAAAAACGGTCAAAGGGAGTGGATCTAGTGATAAGCCATTTTGTTAGTAGCCTAAGAAAGAATATATTTAGCATATACTTGAAGACACAATGGATTTGCCTGATTTAATATTGGTAAATTTCATTTATGGCAGGAAGCATGATCATGGGCTCAGGAACCAGAGTTCTCAATAAAATTCCCAGCTTCATTATTTACTCATGATAACTTGAGCAAACTATTTGGTATTTTTCAGCTTTATTGTTCTTCAGTGTAAAAAGTAGATAAGAATCCATCTCCCAGATTTTTAAAGACATCAAGAAATGTAATTTCACAACTTCAAAAACATGAAAGTGACCAAGAAAGGGAAATGATTGTCTTTCAGTCACTTTCCCCCTTTTTTTGCAGCCCTCAGTTTTTGGTATTGTTCTTCTCCACAGAGTTCACAGATCCACCCTAAAGGCATATTTCTAATGTTAACATTCGTCCTTGCCTCAAGCTAAGATTCATTTTGCATATGCTCCATCATTGGGGTGAAATGGAGAGGCCTCATAAGAATGTATCTCTCGGCAAACCAGTATTTGCTGCACGAAGAAGCATTTAAGCACAGGCATGATTTTAGAAGTGGCGTAAATAAGTACATTACAGATAGCCAGGCACTTTTGAATTAACATTAGGATAGGTGCAGTCCATTCATTAGTTCACGAGTCTCTGGTGGACTGAATCTAATACCAAGTAGCTATAGGTGCTGGGCATACAGTTCTGGCGAGGGTCAAGACTGCCCTCATAGAGCTTTTGCTGAAGCTCTAGCCTGGATTTAGAATCCAGGAGCTGGTCAGAATAGGTCTAGAGGATGTCTATCCAAGTCTATAATGGGTGTAAAGCTTTAATGCCTGTTAAAATCTAAAAGGCACAGTGCTCACACTAGAGGAGATGAAGCATAAGCTTCAAAAGCACCAGCCTTGGGAAGCATACTTATCATGTGTTCACAGGGTGTCACATTTTTGAAAATTTGCAAAGAAAAATCAGCAAAATCCATTCATATCACTGCCTCTCACCACTCCAACTTCTCTTATAATCCCCTCCTGTCAAGTGGCCTCGGAACAGCAATGGCAGTTTTGGAATCCAGCTGAGGAACAATCGCATGAATGATATTTAGTTTCCATTTCGTAAAGTATGATTCTGGGGCTGCAGTCATATCTGTTCATGTATGTGTTTTATGAGTCATCTTTTCGTGCAGAAATGGCTTCTGGGATTTTCCCCACCCTTTGCCTGGGACTTAACCTGGCAAATTGATGTGAAGGTGTGGGGCCCAAGGTCGTGCTGTACAGCGAACGTATTCCATGGTGCTTAGTCCTGGGAATAAGGGAATAATATGTCAAGGATGAGGTTTGAAACACAGATAGCCAAGACTTATTTTCTGGAAATCTTATAGCGCCTATACAAACTAAGCTTGAGAGAAACATTTCTCTCAAATTTTTCTATAAATTTGAAAATGCTCCTGAGGGTATACTTGATATTACCAAATTCAAGTTGTGAAGCAGCAAAAGCGTTTATCAAATCAGTCATATTTCAAATAACTGTGTGACAGAAAAGATGGCCACTTGTCAAGAGGGGTGGAGGTGGAAACGGATAGGAAGGGGTTAAGGAGTGAAGCGGGTGTGAGCAAGTAAAAGCAGCACATTAGGAAGAGGTGCTCCCACATTCTACAGGGGGAGGGGGACTGTCATTTGAAGTGAAAGGTTTCCATGACCACTGCTGTGCTAATTGGCATTAGCATTGTATATTGCTGGCATTTTAAGTTAAATTTACTGCCCTGGTTCACACTCCTACTGTTGTTATTAAAAGGCTCTCCTACCTCATGATTTGGAGCTGTTAGGTCCAAGAAATAGGTTTAGATGTTTTGGTAGGTCATTTTTTACCTTTTCCTCTTCTTTTTCTTAAAATCTCTATCACTTCTGCCTCTTATATGAGTTTTTCAGAGTCTTTTTGAGAAAGAATACCCCAACATGGGGGATAGCGTTCATTTTCCAAAGGGTTTATAATGTTCAATTGCATATAAGTCACCTTGTCATTATATGGCTGTCATGGGGACTCCTACATGGTAGGAGAAATTTTATTGTCTACCTATTACCTCCAGACTCATATAATTTATATAATTAAATTATATTTCCATGTTTATGTATTAATGCATTGCCCCAGAAATGGTTGTTCGGATGTCTAACCAAATTATTAGATACGTTTGAGATGGTAGATGGTACAACATAAAATATGCTATGTGCATATATACTATTTGTAGAGTACAAGTACTACTATAAAATACATTAAAATATATGTGCATGTGTGTGTATGAGTGTGTGCTTAGAGAACAGTGTGGCACATCATTTTAAAAAAGTGAATAAGTTGAATTGAGAAAGAGACAGTCAACTTCCCCCCCTCCCCAACAGAAGGATGACAAGTAACTATTAATTTTCTAGTTGATTGCTTTTTTCCCCTGTGAGTGTAAACAAGAGTAAACATCTGACAAAATTTCATCACAAATACAGAAAATCTTAGATTCCTATCAGCAAAAATATTTTTAAGAAGACACATTTAGAAATAATCTGAAATTGGAGTGGAAACATGCAGTGTCAAGGACAAAAGAGGTAGAATAAATTTTGGCTTCCTAGAGGGAGAGGCTGTCATTGTCCTTCGGACAGAAAACTGAGGCCAAACAAGTGACTGAGGGATTGAGGACTGGAGTGTGTTTTCTAGCGTGAGCAGGTGAAACCCAGCCCAGAAAGATCAATGTCTGGTGATAATAGGAAGAGATTTTTCAGTAGTAGTTTGCCAGATGCAAGAACAGAAGATGGTTTTGAATGTGATTTAAATCCCTGTTATGCTAAGAAATCAGTTAATCAGGTTTACTGAAGGTAATGTGCCATTGATTTAAAAGTCTGACCTAGAAAGATGAGTGGAAGTTGTAAGCTGAACCAATGGGGGCTCATGTTTGAATCAATTATTGTGCTCCTTGGTGAACAGTTTTGTTGTCTTTAAATATATGAAATATATAAATATAAATATAATCAATTTATCTTAATATAATATATAATCTTTGAAATATCACTGATTTCCTTAAACACTAATTCCTTCAAAGGAGGAATTTATTTCTAAATTTCTTTCTCCTTTCTCCCTCCCTTCCCCTTTCTCTGTCTCTCTCTGTTTACGAAAAAAATCACCACCACAAGATGAAGAATAACTGCCTTTTCTACCACCATCTGATGGGAGAACAAGGCCATTTATCTTCAGCACTGCCCACCAGAAACTCTTTGGCATGAAGAAAACAGTTCAGGTAAACCTACTCTCCATGCTAAAGGAACGGTGGACTCACTTTGTAATTATGCCATCGCACTCAATAGAATACTATGTTTTTATCTCTGTGAAAAGTATAATGGCATATGCTCTTTGATTCCACTAGAAAGTGGAAAAAAAACCAGAATCAGTCTCTCAGATGTCTCACTTATTAACCCATATGTTTTTCTATAACCCAAATATTCAGAAAGACATTGTCCAGTTTTAACTTGGAATCTTCAGCAACCTAAGGGTGAAATCTTTTATGTGGGAATCCCTATATCTCAAAGATTTTCATTGGTGCCCTGTGTCTGCTAGATCAAATGCAAAGCACTCATGAAAGAGTCCAGATGTGAAAACTGCTCACAGGTTCAGAATTCCAAAAATTCAGAATGCTTAAGATCAGGACAGAGAGAAACTAATTTAAGGAGGTTGTATCCTGAGTGTTCATTGAGAGTTATTTACCTGGATATCTCCAATTCCTCCACCACAGAAAGATTTGGCTCACCTAATTTTTTTTGATACTATTATCTTCAAGGAGTTTCCCTTTATATAATGGAGAACTGAACAAGGTTTCTCATATATCTGGAAATTTGGGAGGGATGTGTTTTTCCTCCCATTTCTTAACTTCTGATAGAGTTGTTTTGACACTTGCTTTGTGTTTGGATTCTTAAACATCTGTCTCTTTTTCATTCCAAGTTCGCGAGCTAGGCAGAAGCTTCTATCAAAAGTTTTTGAGTCAACAGAAGAGATATGTATTATATATCAGAGCCAAACTATATTTAGTTTTAGCAGTTCTTATTTTTTAAGAGTCTCTTAGCCCTTTTTTTTTGCCCCTATCAAGACACTACATTCAGTCCTGTAACTTGACTCCAGGCCTGCTTTCCTTGACTGTTGACCCTTTTCTAACTTAAATCCACATCTACTTCTACCTAAGCATGTGAACCCTTTCTCTTTGCTACTTAGGTTTGTCTCAGGGTCTTGTTTTGAAATATCATCTAAAAAACTTTCATTAGCTACCTGCTTCTAACTGAATCCCTGAAAGTTAGGATCGTGCCAGAAATTTAAAATTCAATTGAATACACTATCCACATATTTTAAAATACATTTTAATCAATTGGAAAGAAGCATAGCTTTCTTACAAATGCTACTTAATTATAAAAAGATATTTGACATTCCATACAAATCCTAAATCTATCTCCTGACATTCCTCTACAAATCTGTGATTGCATAGAAGGCATCCAACTTAATATTGACATCTGAGAACTTGCCTTTAAGTGAGATCCATAGTTATCATAAAGAAGAAAAAAAGTATGAAAATCTTAGAGAGACAGAAGAAGGTAGTAGAAAATTTTTACTATTTTTACTTATCTTCATTAAAGGCAAATTAATTACAGTGGTAATTAAATGGATTGTAGTGACGGCAGGTGCTGTGCAATTAAACCATAAAGTCAAACAATTTGGAAGTAACGTATGGCATAGCTAAGCAGAGAAGCATAAAACAAAGCCTCCAAAATTTCTGCTCTAGTACAATCCTGAGTTAACAAGCTTTCTTATAAGGTAAATGAATCTGGGACACACCATAGGGAGTTTATCTATATGATTTATCATGTTCTGGCTGATCATAAAAATGTCAGTCTCCTTTTAGGGTAATGCCATTGAAATATTTTCCCCATTTCTCTGTGTGTGTGTGTGTGTGTGTGTGTATATATATTTTATTTTTTTAACGTTTACTCATTTTTTGAGAGACAGAAAGACACAGACCATGAGTGGGGCGGGGGGGTGCGCAGAGAGAGAGAGGGAGACACAGAATCTGAAGCAGGTCCAGCCTCTGAGCTGTCAGCACAGAGCCTGACATGGGGCTTGAACTCATGACCTGTGAGATCATGACCTCAGGTGAAGTTGGCCACTTAACCAACTGAGCCACCCAGGCACCCCTTCTTCATTTCTGTGTATATTTTTTAATGGTATTTCTATTATTAAGTTTTATTGAACTTTCTCTGGTGTATATTTTTTAATGGTATTCCTATTATTAAGTTTTATTGAACTTTCTCTGGTTGAGGTTTCTTACCAACACTATTTGCAAGAATAAAAGCAACCAACATGTACAAACAACACTAGCTTTGGAGGTGCCAAGAGAGAAGGCACAAAGACAAAGAGATTCAACTCACTTCCTTAAGCAAGTCAAGATTTGAATTTGCTTTAGTATCAAGAAAATAGAGATCCTGCCATGCTGCCCACAGTACACTTTATATAATAAGTGCTCATTGAGTACCAAATCTGTGTCAGGTATGATTCTAGGTTCTGGGGATATAACGGCGAAAATGACAGAGAAAAATATTCTCTCTCACGGAAAACCCATTTTAGTGGGATAAAACCCAAGGACATAAACAAAGGAAGACATAATAATGGGAAGCACTATGAAGAAAAATAAAGCAGAGCAAATGGATGGAGAAAGGAATTCTCTCTGAGAAAGTAACATGTGACTAGAGTCTTCTATGAAGAGAGAGGGAAGTATACTTAGAGGCAGAGAAGAGCTTTGGAAATTGTTAATACACAAATATATGTATGTGCATATATGTGAATACATACATAATACATAGAGTATACCATATATGCACATATATGTGTGTGTGTTTACAAATACTACCTTCCTACTATTTAGCTTAAAAAAAAGTGATAGGTGTCAGTTTTGATACACTGACAGTTCTTGTTATAATAGCTCAAAATATAGTCCTAAAAGTCAGATTGGGGGATTTGTTAGAGTAGTTTCATTTTCTGGCTTCCAGAACATTTCAGAGACTCTATAAAAACTTAGAACTACTATCTCTGAAAAAAAATTAGTTTTTTAAAAATGGTTTTTATTGATTTTGAGAGAGGCAGAGTGAGAGCATGAGTGGTGGAGGGGCAGAGAGAGGGAGAGAGAGAATCCCAAGCAGGTTCCTTGCTATCAGCACAGAGCCTGATGGCGCTCAATCTCACAAACCGTGAGATCATGACCTGAGCTGAAATCACGAGTTGGAGGCTCAGCTGACAGAACCACCCAGGTGCTCCCCACCCCCCACACCTTTTTTTTCAAGTTTTTAAAAATGTTTTATCTCTCAACGTTCTGTTTCAATCATGCCACAATAAACCAATTACTCTGAAAGGCTGGAAATTGTCTTTTTCCCTCACACCGGTTTGGCAGGATAGCTAATATGGGACAGGCTGAGGCAGTGCATCTGGAAAGGGGCAAGTATATTTTGTTTGTTTGTTTGTTTATACTAGAGATTTCTGCCCTGGGTGTAAGTATGAGTGCATGCTTCCCAGTCATTTATTCATCATCCATATTCTATAAAATCCGCTTAATACCTATGCTGCTTCTCACGAAATTAAAAACAAACAATGGACTATTCTTCTGCTATATCCCAAAATATATCCTCAGTAAATATTTGATGAATGAGCAACCAAAGATCAGTTTTCATAGTAGTTATCCTGTTGAGTACGTATGGGAGTTTAAAAATTATGAGAATCTTGGGGAGACAGAAGCTTGTAAAAAATTAGAAGAGATACCTATTTTTTACTTATCTTCATTAAAGGCAAATTAATTGCCATGGCAATTAAATGGACTGTAGTGATGGCAGGTGCTGTGCAATTAAACCATAAAGTCAAATGATTTGGAAGGAGTGCATGGCATGTGTTAAGCAGAGAGGCATAATTCAAAACCTCCAAAATGTCTGCTTTAGTACAATCCTGAGTTAATAAGCTTCTGTATTTTTAAAGTTTATGTATTTATTTTGAGATAGAAGGTGCGAGCTGGGGAGGGGCAATGGGAGAGGGAGGCAGAGAATCTCAAGCAGGTTCCGCACTGGCAGCGCAGAATCTGATGCAGGGTTCGAACTCATGAACCATGAGATCATGTCCTAAGATGAAAGCAAGAGCCAGATGCTTAAGGACTGACTACCCAGGTGCCCTTATAAGCTTACTTATAAGATGAATGAATCAGGGACACATCCATAGATACTTTATGTATATCACTCATATTCTGACTGGCCATAAATATATTAATCTCCTTTCTAAGGTAACAACTTTGGAATCTTTTTTCCATTTCTGTGTATACTTAAATTTGTTTTCAATGTTTATTTTTGGGAGAGAGAGAGAGACAGAGAACGAGCAGGGGAAGGGGCAGAGAGAGAGGGAGACACAGAATCCGAAGCAGGGTCTAGGCTCTCAGCTGTCAGCACAGAGCCTGACGCCGGGCCTGAACTCACAGACTGCGAGATCATGACCTGAGCTGAAGTCGGCCACCTAACCAACTGAGCCACCCAGGCGCCCCATCCCTGTGTATATTTTAAACAGTATTTCTAAATGTTAAGTTCTATCGAACTGTTTCCGGTTGAAGTTTCTTACCAAAACAATTTGCAAGAGTAAAAGCAACCAAGTACAAACAAGTTATTTTCAAAAACTTCATGGCAGCGTTGGATAGAATCCACGCCTTTGATTTGTCAGACAGCTCCAAGCAAGGAAACCACTCAAGTGTAGCCTCTGCAGACACACACTCTGGATGTGACAGCTCATTGGTTTCACCGCTCTGTGCATCTGAGTCAAGCATCCATCCAGTGGTTAGCACACTTCCGTCCCCCTTCCGGAACAAGCGCGGGGCACTTCAGATCTTTGAGTCACAAACCCACGGCAGCAGTGGAACACGCAAGCCGGCTCAGATGCAAAGTGCAACGTCAGCCCTTATTCACTGAAAATCCTTTTCAGATTCTGTGGCATTTGATACATGATTTGTTTTTTGTTTTTTTTTGTTTTTGTTTTTTTTGCCATTTCTCTTCTCACAAAAGAGGAAATTAATATAAAGGTGTTTTCAACTATCTTGTTTGTGCTTCAGTTGCTGAACTTATTTTTATTTTGGCATTTGGATTATCATTTTAAAATGAACCATGGGGGGGGTGCCTGGGTGGCTCAGTTGGTTAAGCATCGGACTCTTGGTTTCGGCTCAGGTCATGATCTCAAGGTTGGTGAGTTTGAACCCCACGTCAGGCTCTGTGCTGACAGCTCAGAGCCTGGAGCCTGCTTTGGTTTCTGTGTCTCCTTCTCTCTCTGCCCCTCCCTCACTCATGCTCTGTCTCTCTCTGTCTCTCAAAAATGAATAAATGTTAAAAAAAATTTAAAAAGTAAAAAAATAATAAAATGAACCATTGGGAGATGAATCATCCCTTTAATAATTTTAATATATGGAGAGGTTTATGTTAACATAGCAAATAAAGCCATTCTGCTTTTTTATCCTGCTTTACTGTAGGGAGTCTTCCTTTGCTGTTTACTTGTTTGTTCCTATAATACATATTAAGTATGCGTTAGATTAATAGGAAGATGCTCTCATCTGTCACCAACTTGTCCTGGATATGGGGCCTTCGGCTCCAAATGACCACTGCCCAATCTGTCCATGGGTTTCTATTCTCCTCTCTACTGCTTTGTCCCAAGTATGGTTACAGACCTTTGTTTTAATTACCCTCAATAACAGCTGATACCAGATGGTAAATTGTGATGAGAATGTACCACAAATTTAGGAATGATCCAAGAGAGGTACAACCCAAGAGTAATAGGAGTGACATAATTTCACCCAAACCCAGTCCTATTACAACAGGATTCCTGTTGAATTCCCAACTGTTTCATCATGGAAATTGCCAGCTTATCCCTGCCCTTTCATGGCATTTTTTGAAAGTTTATTTTTATTTATTTTCAGAGAGAGAGAGAGAGCCCCTGGGGAGGGGCAGAAAGAGAAGGAGACAGAATCCCAAGCAGGCTCTGCACTGTCAGCGCAGAGCCCGACGTGGGGCTTGAACTCACAAACCCCAAGCCAAAACCAAGAGTCAACACTTAACCCACTGAACCAACCAGGTGCCCTATGGCATTTTTTACTAGATGCTATCAATCTCTCAACTGTGGAAAATATGAAAGATAAATAGTATATTACTATGGTTTAACTTACATTTTAAAATGTTTAGATTAAGAATTTCAGTATGCTACGGATGTTTATTTTATGTGGCATATTTCTTCTTAATCTTTGTTTCATTTATACTCTTTTTAACTCTTTTGTGAATTACTGCTAAATTTTATTTTTAATTTATATTCTACCAAAATTCCATAACCCATTTTTAAATCCAGTAACAGGATACTTATCACAAACTTGAGTTTCCTACATGTTTCTCTACCGTGCCAACATTCAGACTCCTTCTACCCAGTTACCACATAGTTTGTCGCACAAACTATTATATGTCTGAATTAATTCTTCCTCTTATAGTAATAAAGCTTAAACTAGCCATTCAAATATCCAGCTAGGAAACATTATTTCCAACCTGGCTAGAATAACCATGTGACTAATTTATTTATTTTTTTTTAGGTATAAAAACATTAAATAAAAAGATCCAATTGTAAGCATATAATTCAGTCCATTTCCACAAATGCATAGATTTGTATAATTTTTCACCACTAATAAAACGGAATATTTTCATCACTCCAAAGAGTTACTCTATGCCCTTTGCAAGGTAATGCATCCCCATATCAGAGCAAACTAAATTCTATCACCATATGTGAATTTCCTTTTTCTAAATTCATATAAATATGCATTCTATATTGTGTCTGCTTTTTTCCATACAGCTTTAGGTTTTTGAGATTGCTACGTATTTCAGTAGTTTGTTCTTTTATGCTGCTGAGAAATATTCTAGTGTATGACTATTCCCATGTTTTTCCAATCTTGTTTATGGATACCTGGATTATTTGTAGCTTGGGGCCAAAATGAATAATATTTAATGATAATTCTTGCACAGTGTTTAATGTGGATCTATGTTTTCCTCTTGAATAAATGTTGGGTGGTGCATTGCTGAGTTGTAAGGTAGATGCAGCTTTTTAAGAAATTATAAAATAGTTTTCCAAATTGTTTGTAGCATTTTACCTACCAAACAGCAATAAGATTATCAGGGTTCTGATAATATTTTGTCACAGGTCAGCAATGTCTTTCTATAAAGGGCTAGCAAGTAAATGTCCTTGCTTTGTGGGCCATATAGTCTCTGTTGCAATTACTCAGTTCTGCTATTGTAGCATGAAAGCATCCAGAGAAAATACATAAATAACTGGGCTTGGTTGTGTTCTGATAGAAATTTATTTAAAAAGACAGCAGATTTTGCCCATGGGTTATATTTTTCCACTCTTGTTCTGCATCATCCCTGACATTTGATGTCACTAATATTTTTCATTTTAGATATGCAGGCAGATGTGATTTTTAAAACTTTACACTTCTTTGATGGCTACTGATGTTGAGCATGAAATCTTATGCTTACTGGACATTGATACATCTTCCTTTCTGAAATGTCAACTTCAAATTTGTTTCTCATTTTTATTCTTTTTTTTTTTAATCTTTTTATTATTAGGGAGCAGACAAGTCCTTTCTTAGATGTATGTTTGTGAATATTTTCTCCGACTATGGCTTGATTGTTTATTTTCATAATGGTAGGTCTCTCTGGGCAGATGTTTTGCTTTTCAAAAGTTCAAATTACAATTTATGTTAAAAAATTCTTAGTGTTTTTCCTTTTCTCTTGACAAAATCTGAGCTTACTTATGATTGTGACGTTAGTCTCAGATGATTTCTTTTCTAGAACTTGTATAGCTTTAGATTTTGCATGCAGGTCTGTAATCCAATAAAAGAAGTGCTGAGAGAAGGCATCTCTTACAGAGAAAGGGGAAATCTCTTGCGCTGTTGCTAGGAATGCAAACTGGTACAGTCACTCTGGAGAACAGTATGAAGATCCCTCAAAAAGTTAAAAATAGAACTACCTTACCATCCAGCTATTGCACTACTAGGTAGTTACCCAAAAGACACAAAGATACAGATTTGAAGGGGTACATGTACCCTGTTTTTACAGCAACAATGTCAACTATATATATATAATGGAATATTACTTAGTCATTAGAAAGAATAAATCTCACTATCTGTAATGAAGTGGATGGAACTAAAGTGTTTTATGCTAAGCAAAATAAGTCAGAGAAAGACAAATACTATATGATTTTACTCATTGGAAACAAAACAAATGAACATATGGGAGGGGGGAAAAGAGAGAGGGAAACCAACCACAAGAGACACTTAAAGATAGAGAAAAAACTGAGGGTTGATAGAGGAAGGTGGGCGAGGAATGGGCTAGATGGGTGATGAGTATTAAGGGGGGCACTTGTTATCATGAGCACCGGGAGTTGTATGTACATGATGAATCACTGAATTCTACTCCTGAAACCAATATTGCACTGTAATGTTAACTAACTAGAATTTAAATAAAAATTTGAAAAAAAAACATTTAAAAAATTTAAAAAAGAACACATCCTTGCCCTTTCTCTCAACTTAGAGAGAAACACTGTCCCTCATTATCATGTATGATATTAGCTATTTTTTTAAAGGATGCCATTTACCAGAGGAAATTCCATACTGTTTCTATTGTTGATAGTTTTAGAAACAATGTGGAATTTTGTCAAATGTTTTTTCTGAATCCACGTAATCACAGTTAGTAAATGAAAATGCCAGAATAGAACTGAGGCATTCTGGAGACAGGGCATGACCTTAATGACTGTGAGTTATAGATAGATATAGATATAGATGATATAGATATAGATATGGATATAGATATACATTTGAAAAAAACAATAGTTGAGGGTATCTAATATAGAGTTATATGTTTCTCAGCTTGAAAGAGCCAAAATAGGACACAAGCAAGACTCTTGACCTAGTATATTTAATAATTTTATTCAAACCGGAATATTTGAACACAGAAGGAACTGAGAATTTGGCCTCCATCCCTGAAGCCATCCAAACAGAAGCTGAGAAAGCATAACAACAAAATGCCAGAACTTCTCAAGGAACTAGAAAAATAGAAGATATGATAATATCTTCCCTTTTCTGAGTTTAAATGAATAAATATAGTAGACATATAAAAGTACCATCTATGTATGATTTACTAGAATAGAATTGCTAGTCTGATCCAGTTCTTCAATCTGTCCATGCAGCTGTGAGTGATCCAAGAATTTTCCTGTAACTTTTTTCTTTAGCGTCTTCACATCATGTCAGGAGACTCAGTCAATAAGTAGCAGAGACTGACTTCAATGAGTAACATTCAATCTGGCAATGAGATGAACGGGACCAGTTAGCTAAGTTGACTTTGAAATGAACAATGACACTTATGCTAATATCATGATGTCCTGCTTCTCATGAAAGACAGAACTATTCTCTGTAGTTCTTAATGGAGATGACAGGAAATATACATCATCTGTTTCATAGAAAGGAATACACATTATGAATTTCAGATAATTGTACCTGTGGACACCCTGAGTATATAAGTTAACTATACCTGACATTTTCATGTATGTCCTAAGCTGACATTACCTCCATTCTAAATTGTGGGGCAACATTCATTATAAGTAGCATTCAAATGGTTAGCATTCTCATCATCAGAAAATAGACTAAGGTATATAACAGGATCTCGTCACTACAACATCACCCTTGATATTCTAGTCATTTATGAATGACAAACAGTATGCTAGAGGCAGTTAACATCTTTGAAGAAAAATCAATTTCAGACACATGAATTCTTTTCTTTTCTTTTTTTCTCCAGACACATGTATTATTTTCTGATGGGGAAGACTCACTTTATCATTGGTAATACTCTTAAATATCCAGGTTAAGTATAATAAACAAAACACAGTGGGTGGTATGATGGATCCAGAGAATATATGATTGCAACATTAAGTTTTTAAAAAAGCAATGTACATTTAAGTCTAAACTTTCATGTCAAAATGATAGCTTTTATCTACTGATAGATCCATTTTAGAATAAGTATTTATTAGGTTTTGAAAAACAAAATCCTGGATCTGTTGCATTTAGGTACCATGCAATAGGCATGTTGATCAGTAGCACACAGAACAATAATCAATTTAGTAATAATTAAGGTAATTTGAAAAGGCTATGTTATAGTTCCCTTAATATGCAAAAATTAGCCAAATTAAATATAATATATGAATATTTGAATAAATTATTCTATTCAAAACAGAGTTATAAGTAATCATAAGTAAGGGTTCAACAATTAGGAATTTAAAATTTCAAAAAGAGGGTCGCCTGGGTGGCTCAGTCCATTAAGCATACCCCTCTTGATTTCAGCTCAGGTCATGATCTCATGGTTCACGAGTTCAAGCCCCACGTGGGACTCTGTTCTGACAGTGTGGAGCCTGCTTGGGATTCTATCTCCCTCGCTCTCACCCGCTCCTCATGCTTGCTCTCTCTCACTCTCTAAGTAAATAAAGAAACAAAATAAAATAAAATAAAACTTCAAAGAGAAAAATGTGATTCTCCAAATAATAAGCCAGGCTCCAAACTGGATTTTAAGACTTTATCTTATAAGAAGCAAAAATACTCTTTTTTTACATTTGTAAACAAATGTTAACAGTATGCATTAAGAATTGAGGTTTAGGGGAACCTGGGTGGCTCAATCGTTTAAGCACCCAACTTTTGATTTTGGCCCAGGTCATGATCTCAGGGTTGTGAGATCAAGCCCTGTGTTGGGCTCCTTGCTGAATGTGTAACCTGCTTAAGATTCTCTCTCCCTCTCTCTGCTTGCTTGCATGTATGCTTTCTTTTTTTTTTTTTTATTTTTTATTTTTTTTTTATGAAATTTATTGACAAATTGGTTTCCATACAACACCCAGTGCTCATCCCAAAAGGTGCCCTCCTTAATACCCATCACCCACCCTCCCCTCCCTCCCACCCCCCATCAACCCTCAGTTTGTTCTCAGTTTTTAAGAGTCTCTTATGCTTTGGCTCTCTCCCACTCTAACCTCTTTTTTTTTTTCCTTCCCCTCCCCCATGGGTTCCTGTTAAGTTTCTCAGGATCCACATAAGAGTGAAACCATATGGTATCTGTCTTTCTCTGTATGGCTTATTTCACTTAGCATTACACTCTCCAGTTCCATCCACGTTGCTACAAAAGGCCATATTTCATTTTTTCTCATTGCCACGGAGTATTCCATTGTGTATATATACCACAATTTCTTTATCCATTCATCAGTTGATGGACATTTAGGCTCTTTCCATAATTTGGCTATTGTTGAGAGTGCTGCTATGAACATTGGGGTACAAGTGCCCCTATGCATCAGTACTCCTGTATCCCAGAACTAGACCCACAAACGTATGGCCAACTCATCTTTGACAAAGCAGGAAAGAACATCCAATGGAAAAAAGACAGCCTCTTTAACAAATGGTGCTGGGAGAACTGGACAGCAACATGCAGAAGGTTGAAACTAGACCACTTTCTCACACCATTTACAAAAATAAACTCAAAATGGATAAAGGACCTAAATGTGAGACAGGAAACCATCAAAACCTTAGAGGAGAAAGCAGGAAAAAGACCTCTCTGACCTCAGCCGTAGCAATCTCTTACTCGACACATCCCCAAAGGCAAGGGAATTAAAAGCAAAAGTGAATTACTGGGACCTTATGAAGATAAAAAGCTTCTGCACAGCAAAGGAAACAACCAACAAAACTAAAAGGCAACCAACGGAATGGGAAAAGATATTTGCAAATGACATATCGGACAAAGGGCTAGTATCTAAAATCTATAAAGAGCTCACCAAACTCCACACCCGAAAAACAAATAACCCAGTGAAGAAATGGGCAGAAAACATGAATAGACACTTCTCTAAAGAAGACATCCAGATGGCCAACAGGCACATGAAAAGATGTTCAGCGTCGCTCCTTATCAGGGAAATACAAATCAAAACCACACTCAGGTATCACCTCACGCCAGTCAGAGTGGCCAAAATGAACAAATCAGGAGACTATAGATGCTGGAGAGGATGTGGAGAAACGGGAACCCTCTTGCACTGTTGGTGGGAATGCAAATTGGTGCAGCCGCTCTGGAAAGCAGTGTGGAGGTTCCTCAGAAAATTAAAAATAGACCTACCCTATGACCCAGCAATAGCACTGCTAGGAATTTATCCAAGGGATGCATGTATGCTTTCTCTCTCTGTCTAAAAAAAATAGAGGGAGAGAGAAAGATTTAAAATATTGTCCTTATTTTTAAAAAATAAAGAAATATTTTGTCTGCAAAATAATTATGACCATATTGCCTAGAGTGATAATTTTATGTAACATCATCTATAAATAGTTTTTGGTGACAGGTTACATAATACATAAAATAAATCGTAAAAAAAATAAAATAAGAGTAAAATAAAATGATGAACACCTTTAAATGTTTGATCAGTCTCATCTCATCCGCGCTGGATATTATGGAAATAATAATCTGATATTGTTTTTAATATATGAGTACCTATGCTCAGGTTCTAATATGATCTTAGGGTCATTAGAGCATAATATCAAAAGTGTATTCAGGGGCGCCTGGGTGGCGCAGTCGGTTAAGCGTCCGACTTCAGCCAGGTCACGATCTCGCGGTCGGTGAGTTCGAGCCCCGCGTCAGGCTCTGGGCTGATGGCTCAGAGCCTGGAGCCTGTTTCCGATTCTGTGTCTTCCTCTCTCTCTGCCCCTCCCCCGTTCATGCTCTGTCTCTCTCTGTCCCAAAAATAAATAAAAAACGTTGAAAAAAAATAAAAAAAAAAGTGTATTCATTTTAACTGCTGTAATGCTTCATATGTCATCATAATACAGTCCTAAGTTATACATGACACCAAACAATAGTCCAAAATATGATAAATCCATTTTCTTATTAATAATTTAGTGACATTATGTACTCCTTTGGCCCATATTTGCAAATCACCATCTCTGAAGAGACATTTCACTTGTAATCTAACACTTCCTCATTGATTTATCCAACAGATACCTGCTTTTTTTAGTGCTATCTACTCTTAGGGATTTTAAAATTTTAGTACAACCTACTCAGTACCTATGGAGTAACTCACCGAACATGATCGCGTAATTATTGCCATGCCAATCTTTCCTACATGTGGCTTAAGAGCAGGGTAATTGAACATCAATGTTTCTGAATACAACATTTGGAGACTTCATAAGAGCAACGTTGCTGTTTTGTGTCAAATTGCCAACTGACACTTGCCCGGTGCCAGCATTGTGCTGTGCATGAAAAATAAACAGATCTCAAAGAACATTCAGTCTCCTGGGGAAAAATAAACATCATTAATATTTGCATAAAGCAATGCACTAAGAATTATGGCATCAATGTTAAAACTTTTTGCTCAAACACCAAAAAGGCATAAGGACCACTGAAAAGATGTCATTTAGGCCACCTTTTTGGAATCCATAGTGTTTCTCTAGAGAAAGGAGAGCTTTGAAGGTAACTTGGTTTCACTGAATAGAGTCTCTCCAAGTGGAAGTGTAGCAGATATAAAAGTACAGACGTGAGAGTGCGTTTTTGCCTGGTTTGTTCATATGCATACAATGTTTACCACACAAGGAAAACCAGAATGCTGCAATCAGCAAACAGTCACTTTTACCCATAGTGTAGATAGATAGAAGTCTATCGGATTTGTCATTTGCTTTCACACATTCAAAACTACACTATTTACTTAGCAGATGCTCTGCACAGTTGCCTTGACAACTACTCTTTTATAACCATTGAGCCATGAAGGCAAAAGTTCCTAAGCGAAGTGAAAAATTGCTATTCTTTTCAAATTGTTGCTCTGTTCAACTAATTAATCGTAGTAAGTGTGACATTGCTGTGCAGTTTTAGCCAGTTTCAGACCAATAATTAACATGCATTTTATTTGTATAATTGGCACCAACTATCTTAACAAAGGTCAAGAGCATCACTGAGGCTTCTAATATTAGAGATATATGATGAACAACATTTCCAGTATTATGTCAGCTTCCTGAATTGCCTGCCCTAAAAAAAAAGACACTATCTTGACCTTTCTGAACATTGATCTTTACGTTGATCATGAACAAAATGTAACACAGCTGGAAAAACAATATAAAAACACTTTACCAAAATGGATAGGTGTTTAAATCAGGCAATTCCAAATTTCTGATAAAGTAAAGATGACAACTAATGCTGAACAAGCAAGACAAAACAAAACAAAACACCAAAACAAAAAACAACAAGCACTAAACTTCATCCAACTATAAAAATGTCTTTTCTGTTCAGACAGGGGAACAGGTGATTAGTTCACACTTTTCCACTTCATCTTCGTATTTCTTTTTTTTTTTTTTTTTAAATTTTTTTTCAACGTTTATTTATTTTTTTTTGGGGGGACAGAGAGAGACAAAGCATGAACAGGGGAGGGGCAGAGAGAGAGGGAGACACAGAATCGGAAACAGGCTCCAGGCTCTGAGCCATCAGCCCAGAGCCTGATGCGGGGCTCGAACTCACGGACCGCGAGATCGTGACCTGGCTGAAGTCGGACGCTTAACCGACTGCGCCACCCAGGCGCCCCTCATCTTCGTATTTCTTACTAATGTAGTAGTCAAACGTTCTCTTCCTTTAAGTGAGTTATTTACATGAGTGAATTTACATAAGTGAATGTAGAAACACAGAACTCTGAGATTGCCACCAGCAAGAGAGCTGAATGACGGCAAAAGTGGCAAAAGCCTTGCCAGCCACCATCTGTGGAATGGGCTACAAATGCTTGGAATCCCAGTACTAATGCTACCCTTGTCTTCAGTTCAGAATATTAAATGCATTTGATGGTTTGCAACAATCCCGTATTTCAGATTTTCATTGGAAGATGCGTGTTCTAATCTTTGCTTTACAATTTAGCAATGATAGGGGCACCTGGCATGATCTCATGGTTCTTGAGTTCAAGCCCCACATCGGGCTCTGTGCTGACAGCTCAGAGCCTGGAGCCTGCTTTGGATTCTGTGTCTCCTTCTCTCTCTTTGGCTGCCCCTCCCCTGCTCATGCTCTGTCTGTCTTTCTCTCTCAAAAATAAACATTAATTTTTTTTTAATTTAGCAATGATACAAATTTTATCCCAAGTTTCCAATGTCTCATTTCCCCCTGTTAAAATTGAATTAGTAACAACTGGTTCCCTACTGAAACTGGTTTATTATGGAAATCCAGGAATACAATAGGCCTTAAAATTGTTTGGTTATATTTCACATGAAAAAATATACATCACAGTTTTTATGTATGAGAGTTTTATTCTTTTCTAGAAAGAGTTCTTCTGCTGTTCTGAGGGATTCCAGCTGAAAACATGCAGGCAAGTGGAGAGAAATTGAAATATTTGTTACTAAAGTTGGACTTGATTACAACATGTGCATTCTGCACCATCTCTACCGAATGAATTGCAATCACTCTGCTACTGACATACAGCGCACCCAAGGGAACCGCAGCTTTCCTGGGAGTGACAGACATCATAGAGTGACCTCATCTCATTGACGAGTGGAGAGTGGGTTCAGCCTAAAGAAAGGACAGATCTCAATGGGAGACTCAAAGGAAAGGTAGAGCACATGTATGACAATAATGTTCTAAATGTTGCCCATCAAGAAGAGTAAATAAGCAGAGAATAGTTTCTGCCCCACTATTTGCAAGATGGTGGAAATCTCTATTTCATGAATCAAGGCAGAAATGCAAGGAGACAGGAGGAATTTTACCTCCTAGATACCTTACATTGTGTCACTTCTAATATTTTTAGTTTTGAGCTCCACGCTTACGGTTATCTAGGGCTATTGCTGGCCCCACAGGGAAAGACAAGCAGGGTCCTAAGGGAGTCCTGCTCTGGTCTTTAGGAAACAGTCTGCGAATATTAACTGCTTGTATAGCTCCTTTTGCAAACTTCTGAGAAGTACACATCCAAAGGTTCTGAACTTTTTTTCTGAACTTAATTAGAATAGTGAAACAACCCCAAAGCCAAGTTGCATTTTTCATTCCCGTAAACCACGAAAGTATATTTTAATCTTGCTTTACGCCACATCCAGGACTAAGAAGGAAAACAAAAGTGAAGCTGACATTTAAATTTCTTCACTTACCCAATTGTATATTGAATATTGTACTGTTGAATACATAATAGGGAAATCTATTATATATCAGGAACTCTTATTGGTGCTGTGTATATATCAGTAAGTAAAACAGATACAAAATGTTTTTCCTTGTGTAGTTGTATTTTAATGAGAATGGGCAGGCGATGATGTAATACATAAGATAGTATATTATATGGTTATGACTACTGTGGGTGGCAAGAAGAGTAAAAGAAAAAAAAGAAAGAAAAGAAAAGAAAAAGGTGAGGGATTCTAGAATACCAGGGGGTAGTTACCTTTTTAAGTTTAGTGATTACAATAGAATTGTTGAAAACGTGACATTGGAAAAAATTGACAGGAGATGAAGAAATGAGCCAGCATTCCAGGTTAAAGAAAAAAAAAGAGTTTTTAATATGATTTGATCTTCTATTGTTGAGAAATATATTTAGAAGCTTGTAAAAAATTAAGTGAGAAGGTTTCTATTCAAAAGCAAACAGGTGTGGGGTACCTGGGTGGCTCAGTTGGTTGAGCGTCCGATTTTGGCTCAGGTCATGATCTTGCGGTCTGTGAGTTCCAGCCCCGGGTTGGGCTCTGTGCTGACAGCTCAGAGCCTGGAGCCTGCTTTGGATTCTGTGTCTCCTTCTCTCTCTGCCTCTCCTCCGCTCGTGCTCTCTCGCTCTCTCTCTCTCTCTCTGTCAAAAATAAACAACAAAAAAATTTTTTTTCAAAGGCAAACAGGTGAAATGTCTAAAATCAGAGTGTTTTTAAAAATCAACATTCTGATGAATAATGTTATTTTAGTGACCATAGTTTATAAACTGATTTTGGCAATAGAATCCTCTCTTTATGTGAATTTCATATGGTGTGGTGCCCTAGGATATAAAGCAGCTAAAAGCAGGACTTCTCCATTAAAGCCGGATGAGAAGCCCTATCATAGGTCACGGGTCACACAAAGAACACGGTCTGATTTCTCAAAGAAAGAACCACATAAAATACATAAAGTGGATTTATATATGCAATTCTGAAAATTTTTTTTTAATAGCAAAGTGAAAAAATTAACCAGAACAATTTGTAGTGTGAGACTTTCTTTCTTTCTTTTTCTTTCTCTTTCTTTCTTTCTTTCTTTCTTTCTTTCTTCTTTCTTTCTTTCCTCTTTCTTTCCTCTTTCTTTCTTTCTTTCTTTCTTTCTTTCTTTCTTATGTTTTATTTATTTTTGAGACAGAGAGAGACAGAGCATGAACGGGGCAAGGTCAGAGAGAGAGACACAGAATCCGAAACAGGCTCCAGGCTCTGAGCTGTCAGCACAGAGCCCGACGCGGGGCTCTAACTCACGGACCATGAGATCATGACCTGAGCCGGAGTCGGACACTTAACCGACTGAGCCACCCAGGCGCCCCGAGACCTTCTTCAAAAGTGTGTGGTGTGTTATGTGTGTGTGCATAGGAGAAAAAACAACAGGAAGAATAACCATTAATAGTGGTTACTTCCTGGAAATGAGCTACAGAATTCAAATAAAATATCTATATTGTTTCAGTGGCTTACATTGACTTTGCATTAAATATAAATTCTTTAAAAAACGGAACCACTGTTCAATATTGTCACATGTAAGTAAAAAATATATGTTTATCAAATTCGTCTCAATTTAAGTCAAACTCAAAGAGTAAAAACAACATGATCAGTAGGTACCACTGTGGAATTCTATGCAAACCCTAGGCATTATTTTTATCTACTAAAGTACCCCTGTCTACACAGTACTATCCATCACTCAAACTCAGTATTGAGACTTTTGGAGCAGATGGTAGTTCCTGAGAGCAATCAGAATCCATGACTCACGGGAGGAAGTACCTCTCCAAGGATTAGAGGGACAGTTTCAATTTGTATCACATATGCCATCCAACATCTGTCAGATCACAATACTCTTTGCCAATTTAGGACAAAGTTACTAACCACAACCTTGTCCCTGAGTAAAACAGTTGTATTAAATAAATATAAGGCAGGGCTGACTTATTGGAAACATTTTTCAACTGTATTTTGAATGACAATTTCACCTTAACATTACCAATTCATACATTGTTCATGAAATAGGAGTTAAAGACACAAATATTCTCCCTCTCCAAATGGAAGTACACAAGTATGGAAAAAAGACTTTTCATTCCACACCTTTATAGAATAGAATATTAGAAAAAAACAGAAAAGGCAAGAGAACTAATATATGGGACTTCCGGTGGCATAATATTTTAATAACACTGTGGGCACTGTGATAGTTAATTTTACATGTCAACCTGACAGGGCCATAGGATGTGCAGATATTTGGTTAGACGTTGTTCCAAGTGTGTCTTTGAGAGTATTTCCAGATGAGGTTAACATTTGATTCGGTAGACTGAGTCAAGCAGATTACCTTCCTCAGTATGGGTTGGTGTCATCCAATTTGAGGCAGGCTTGAATAGAACAAAAGTCTGAACAAATTAGGGAGAATTATCTTTCTGTGCCTTACCATATTACAGCTGGCACATCAGTCTTCTGCCTTCAGACTTCTACCCAGACTGGAACCACACCATCAGCTTTCCTGGGGCTCCAACTTGTTGGCAGCAGATCCTGGGACTTAGCCTCTATATTAAGTTTAAGTTTAGAATTTGCATGAGAAAACTCTTCATTTTATCCATCTACATAGATTGACAGATGATAGGTAGATAGGTAGCTAGCTAGCTAGATTAGATTGATTGATAGAGATAGATGCCCTGTTGATTGGGCTCTTCTGAATAACCCTGACCAATACAGACACTTTTTAAAATTAAGAAACAAAAAAGGTTTAAAATGTCCTCCTCATTCTCCACTTGGTAGGCCACTGATCTACACTGGTTGAGCTCTCTCTCTCCTGCCTACTTACTGAGTGTTCCATAGTTCTGGGCTCTGCCTAAGAACCACTTTAGAACCACTTTATGTAACTATGAAAATCTCTAATCATGCTGTTTCATATACAAACAAAATAAGTAAGAGATGAGATACTATGGGTCGTTTGGAACAGTGTTTCTCAACCTTTTATTTATTATAATCTCTGCTAAGCTATTTTATGCATATTATTTTCTAACTGTCCACCAATGAAATTTTAACACCACAGACACATAGTATATCTGTTTATATACTACAGGTACATCTGTGCTGTATACACAAAATGAGCAAAGGGGCACCTAGGTGGCTCAGTCAGTTAAGCATTGGACTGTGTCTCAGGTTCATGATATCCCTGCTCATGAGTTCAAGTCCCATGTGGGAGCTCTGTGCTGACAGCTTGGGCCTGGAGCCTGCTTCAGATTCTGTGTCTCCCTCTCTCTCTGCTCCTCCCTGGCTCATTTTCTCTCTCTCTCTCTCTCTCTCTCTCTCTTTCTCAAGAATAAATGAACATAAAAAAATACATTTAAAAAAGAGCAAGATTTTTGGCTCCCCCAAAATAATATTTACTCTCTTGGGGACAACATTACCCTGATTGAGAATGCATAATCTAGAACAAAGATGGAAACTGAGGCTCTACATGGCAAAATAACGTCTGTCTTTGCTAATCTAGTTATATGCTATGTCACCAAATCTGAAAATACATAACTCTGTGAACAATGGAACATAATTTTGGCTGAACAAACAGAGATACATGGAAGTGAAATAAAAATTAGTGCTAATGCGAGTTCATACTTTAAAATTGCATTTGAAAATATAACTGTGCTTCATTATAATTATTGATATGCTAATGTAAAAAGTGTCATTTGCTATTCTTGTTATCATCACTGTAATTGTATGTGGCTCATAAAAGGGGCCTCCTTTATAAAGAGTATAAATTATAATAGACTTTATATTTATTATAGACATTTTAGGAGAACAGATTAAAGTTAACTTTCATTAGAAACTCAATTTGGATTTTAAAATATTATAGCTCTATGTGTTGTGGCTAAATTAACGGATAGGTTAAAAATATTTTACCCAAAATGAAATGTCCTAACTACATTGTCACCCAAATAGGTGTGTTTTCAGTAAGAATTAAATACATAAATTTATGGAGAGTAAGAGGAAAATTGCCCCTCAACAAAATTAAGAACATTTGTCTTTAACATTTCATTTTCGTCTTTAATATTTACTACTTATTTTCATGATTAATAAGTATGTACATGCCCCATGGAATCACTTGGAAAACATAAAAATACAAATTACAAAATCTGTTTTTTTCTCAGTGTTTCCTCTCTTTTTGGTGGCAACAACCAAAAATCTGAGAGTCATCTCTAACCCCTCCCTCACCCTTATTCCCATTATATAATGCTCTGCTGAAGGAACCTGGAGCCATTCATTCACTGGTTCAATCTCTCCTTTCACACCCTACATTAAGCCAATCAAAGTTCTGCATTAGACTGGCCATCCTGATCCCAGTCATGCCCTTTTCCAACTATTCACCTCACAACAATTATTGAGCCAAATTCAGTGTTTTTAAAGACAAAAAAGAAAGCTGAGTCATGTCACTATATATATAAAATTGAGTCGATAAAATGATACACTGTTTTCATTCATATCACTTTTTAATATTAAGGGTAATGGTTATAAATTTGTGTGTATTGGGAGGTTACTCAAAGTTTCTGTTTCATATCCTTTCATATTTGTGTAGCTTGGTTTTAATGTACTTTAAGTGATTTGCCTAAACTGTGGAAATTTATAATTTTACTTTATGTAATATTTACTTACTATAAATATTATGTAATATTTATTTACTATAAGCATTTTCTAATGCTATCTTGATCTTAACTATCTTTGACTCTTGGTTTGCACAAATTCTTAATATTTATGTAGGAAACATATCTCTTTCATAGTGCTTTTAGCTTTATACCTTAATGCTTTATACTTTAACTTTAAATGTACATCAATATTTTTATGGTTTATTTTTTATGTTTTTTTTCCAAATTGCAGTATGCTTTGTGTCGGTTATATTTACAGTAAAGTGTTAGGTCTATTCAAAGGTGGCTTACTTATTTCTAATTTTAACTAATGTTCTTCTTTAAATTAGATTATTTTATGATTGATATGCATGAAAACCCATGAGATCATCATGTTGTTTAACTTATTAGTTACATTTAATGTTATAATTTTATCAAGACTGCAATATACATTAGGAAATAATTTCCCTTATTAAGTAGACAATGATGGATTACAATATCATGAAGTACTTAAGTACAAGTGTATATAAAGTTGAACAGGAAGCACAGGAGATACAGCTCTTCTGCTGCTTTGTTCGGTTGGCCTTAGGCTTGCAGATCATAATGGCAACAAAGGTAGAAAGTTGACAGGATGTTTAAAGTAGAAAGAATGGTTATCTGGAGATGGAGAAGAATAGGAAAAGTTTTTAACACTGAGTGAAATGTTAAGATATCAAATGCATATTTGCTGAGTGATATTTCAACTTATTACTCATTTAAGGCTTTTATAAAGAAATACAAATTATTGCAAATATAATAATTTTGTTATTCCTATTCAGATTTTTTGCCCACATAGAAATAATTGTTTTTATAATTCAATATTTCTTAAAGTGAGGCATCTTAAAACATAATTGCACTATTATTACAGCTGCAATCATGATATTGGCACATCCACAAGGCCAATGTGCATTGCCTTGGTGACTTAACGCACATTTGTTATATTATCTTACAAGACAGGCTGTGGTCTCTGCGGTCTTTTCTAAAACATGGACCCATTAGCACATACACCCTTGAGGTATAAGATGGAGGCTTCTGTTATATTCATCAGGTATTCCCTGACCATGGGCTCTACATCTCCCTAGCTGAGGGTGTTTCTAAGAGCCAAGGGAAATCCTTCAAGGAAATAGAGTACTTTAGAATCTTTATTAGCTCAAACTTATCAAGGGCAATAAATTGCTGTGTTGTGCTAGTAAAGGGGAATGGAATGAGGCACCTTATCATATACCATACCCTCATTAAGTATATAAAATCAATGCTGATGACCAAAGCCCTCAAATATAGAGTTAGTAGGAGATCTTCAGTTACATTTATATAGTGAAAAGCAAACCCAACAAGAGAAACAATATGAAAAGTAAAATTATTTCCATCTTATCTCTTCTATTGACCTTTTATCTATAATGCTGTGTGTGTGTGTGTGTGTGTGTGTGTGTATCTGCTTCTGGATTTATACTATGTGTTCTAAACTTTCTAGAATCACTTTGAACATATATTATGCCAGTTTACATTAAAATGTAAGAAATGGACAACAGCACAATGTATTTACAAACTGACCCTTACACATTGTATTTAGCACTGGCCCTTTGTGTTCGTTATTGTTAGTTATTGTGGTCATATATTGTAATTCCACATATATTTTTTAACCCCATAATACATTACTACTTTTGAAACTACAGTTAATTACTTGTAAGGAATGTAGGAAAATAAAGAAAGTGACCTTTTCCAATTACCAATATATTTAGCATTCCTGTTGCTCTTTATTTCTTCCTGTAGGTCTAAGCTTACATCTGGTACTATTTTCCTTGGACTTAAAAAGCTTCTCTTATCTGTTCTTGTAGTACACGTTTGCTGGAAACAAATTGTCAAAGTTTGCCTAGCTGAAAATATCTTTATTTTACAAGCACAGGATTATAGATTAAAAAAAAAACAATAGAATAGATGGGCTGGGTTAATATAAATACACTAAATTAATTCAAAAGATGTCAAGAAAAGAAGAAAAATGGATCAAAGAGCACACTGAATAAATAGAAAATAAGTAGCAGATGGAAGATACACACACACAATTTTATCAGTAGTTTTTAAAATATAAATTAAAAGAGACTGTATGAATTATTTAAAAAATAAGGGCCAAATAGTATCTGCATACAAAAATTGAATAAACGGACAGTTTAATCACTTCTACTTCTTTTATTTAAGAGAAATGAATGTGTGTGTGTGTGTGTGTGTGTAACCATAAAAAAGACTTTTATTGGAATGTTCATAGCAACTTTATTTATAATAGTCCCAAACTGAAAAGAACCCAAATATCCAGCAATAGTTAAATGAATAATCAGTTGGTATATATTTATTTGATGCAATAATCCTCAAAAATAAAAATGAATAAAGTGCACAACAGCAGGTTTCATCTTAAAAATATTATGGTGACTCAAAGAAGCCAGGTATAAAATAATACATATTTACATGAAGTTTCTAGAACAGGAAAAACTAATCTATGGTGATAGAAACCAAAAGGGTACTTGTCTATTTTAAGGTGAGAATTAAATGGAAAGGGGTATGAGGGAAATTTTTAGGATAATGGGAATGTTTTGCTGTTGTTTTTATTTCATGGTGATTACAGTTCTGTGAGTTACAAACTCAGTTAAAATCGATGCATTTTAGCGTATGTCAGTATACTGTAATAAAAATGAAAAGCAAATATCCATAGAAAATAGGGCAAATCATTTCTGAAAAGGGGTAATAATAAATTGGTAATAAATATAAAATAGAGAAAGTATCAGTTTTAATTAAAAATCCCAAAAAGTATGTTTGATACATACATGGTAAACCCTATGATTGGACCTGATCACAAAAAGAAATAATCTCATAAAGACAATGATCAATGTTACCATGTTATAAATGGACCTCTCTTTTTCATGGAAAAATTAAATATTTGGCTGCAACCTAATTTATCATTATATTACCATGATTTTAGGCTCAATCTAAATCGGAACCATTCCATATAGTGGAAATAGGAAGTAGGAGGGGCTTTAGAGCCAGAGACTTCACTTCAAAAACTAGTCATATCACTAAATAACAGGTGGTCCTTGAAATAATACTACTGACACAGTATGGCAATATTGTAAAGAAATAAAGTTATTATATGTAAAGTATCTGGCACATGGCAGGGTCATATTCACTGTTTTCCCTAATCTTGATTTAATAATGGGCAAGGTATTACATTAACATGAGCTTATCATTGAAAAGATAAGCTTTCATTAAGTATACTTGCCCCTCCCTGGAAAAAATAAGTTAATGAATATAAGTTCTGGTTTATAAAACACTAGGTAATATAAAACTTTATTTTTAAATGTATATTTAGCAAAAGATCTTGGGTATAACCTAATGTGAATTTTGAGTGGCTTTTTTTCTGTTCTCAGGTATTATGCAGTATTGATTGCTTTTACTAGACAGTGTGTATCTATTGAATTAAAAACATTAAAATGACACAAACTTTTCAGCAACTGCTTTCTGAGTGATTATTGAAAGCGTTTGGCATATAAAATATAGTTAAAAATATAGGATTCAGAGATTATGGTATTAGTAATTGTTTAACTTGTTCCTTTGAATTCTTTAAAAGGACAAAATACTTTTTTCCTGTTCGTTTGGAATACATTTTTTTCTTTTTTTCTTTTCTTTTTTTTTCTTCCTTTTTTTTTTTTTTTTTTGGATTTGGGCAAGTCACTTAGTAGTTTCAGCCTCCTGAATAATTAAATCAAAATTACCTGAAATCAGACTAACTGGATTAAAATTCTGATTGATATTTAACTTTTTACTTAACCAATTTGCATCTCATTTTTATCATCTTCAGAATGGGTATAATTATAGAATCTACCTCATAGTTATATGAAGTTTAAAGGCAACACTATAGTTACTCTGCTTAGAATAATGCCTGTCATAGAATAATAACCAATAATTGTTAGACATCAGTTCCTCACCTACCAAAGTCTCTGAAATAGATCTCTAACATTCTTCCAACTAAAACTTCTTACCTTTGTAATTCTGCTTATTTTCCACCTACAATAGTTCTTGTCTACTGTGTTTTAAGATAGTTTTCCTATGAGCCAGTATATTGTTTAAATATGTATGTTTGCCTTTTATTGCATATTTCAGTGTGAAACTTGATTTACTAACATAGACTGCATTGATTTTCGTTCTTTCTTTGCATAATCTACAGCCACAACATTTTTTTAAGATGGTAAACTATTCATTTGTTTTTGGAACATTGTGAGTCAAGGTGGGTTCTATTTTAATTTCAAACTTTGAATCAAGATTTCCTAGTTTGTTCTTTCATAGAGAAAATTTTACTTCAAAATCAGTTAAGAGAGAAAGAACGAGGAAAAAAACTAGAGATGTACTTTTTCTTTTTTCCTTCCTTCCTTCCTTCCTCTCCTTTTCCTTCCTTCCTTCCTTCCTTCCTTTCTCTTTCTTTCTTCTTTCTTTCTTTCTTTCCTTCTTTCTTCTTTCTTTCTTTCTTTCTTTCTTTCTTTCTTTCTTTAATTTGTATTATATTCTTTCTCTTTCACCTTTATTTATGCTAAGAGAATAAAGGGGGGAAAGTCAGAGAGCATAAGCCCTCGCTGAAGGCTTGCTCAGCACTGTGTAATCATGGAACTCCCTGACCATCATGCCTGAACAAAACTGACCAAGCAAATTCAATCAGATTTGGCAGGTTGCAAGTAGATGAATAAATGATAGAATTATCCTCACATGACTATTTTTCTATTTTCAGTTATATGTAAATGTAATATGATGAAGCACTTGTCTATTTGATGCCAGTTGTTGGAGCCTCTGCCCATAGTTTTCCCCTCCCTATCTTGCTTACCAATCTTCATTCTCTGTGTACCCTTCATGACTAAAAGGTACTTATTGAACACTATTAATATATTTTATGAAAGTATGTTATTCCCTATCTAAAGGATCCTCTCTAAAGGATACCATTTTATCCAATGTACTTTAATGGCATTATCTTAAGCAGTTTAAAAATAATATAGAATGTGCATGGTTAAATTTGACCAGTAAAATAATTTTTATCATATAATTTTATGTGTGATGATTTTTATGTCTAAGTGATATTTCCACTACTGTAGAAACAGAGATAGAATCATTATTTTTTTTTTTTTTTAATTTTTTTTTCAACATTTTTTTATTTATTTTTGGGACAGAGAGAGACAGAGCATGAACAGGGGAGGGGCAGAGAGAGAGGGAGACACAGAATCGGAAACAGGCTCCAGGCTCTGAGCCATCAGCCCAGAGCCCGACGCGGGGCTCGAACTCACAGACCGCGAGATCGTGACCTGGCTGAAGTCGGACGCTTAACCGACTGCGCCACCCAGGTGCCCCTAGAATCATTATTAAATGAGGTGACTAGAAAGGTGGAGAAAGGTGACTAGAAAGGTGACTAGAAAGGTGTCAACCAAAGGTCTTTTTATCATATATGGGTACAGATTGGAAGTGTTTGTGTTCCCTTTCATGATGCACACAGGCTCAAGTAAATAAGGTTCTTATATAAGCAACCTAAACTTTAGAAGTCTTAATGTGTTCATTTCTTTTACATATGTTCTCACTAATATCCTGACATTTAGAAATGAATCAATCTTGGTTTACAGAAAAAAGCAAACATAAAAAGTCATTTTATATCATATTGTGCATTTGATAATTTTTCGCCACAAGTTATATTGCACTTAAACTAAGGCTTCTTGTTAGAATTAAGCAAAGAAAATTTAGTTAATTCCTCATACTTATTTTGGAAAGCAACCATCACCAAAATGTTGAAGTAGCTTTTTTCTGAATTCATTATATAGCTGAACTTATAAAACTTGTTGACCCAAATTAAAAATATTCTTTAAGCTTTAATTATTAAGTATTTTTAAAAATATTTTATATTTAACTAATCTCCACACCACCATGAGGGTCAAACTTATTACCCTAAGATCAAGAGACACATGCTCTACAGGCTGAGACAGCCAGGCACCCCCAATTTTTTTTATGTTGATTTTGGCTATTGTATCATCCTTGCTTTTTGGTGTGTGCATGTGTGTGTGTGTGTGTGTGTGTGTGTTGTATTAAGAGTAGGAACAATCAGATTCAAAGTCTTTTTTTTTTTAATTTAAGTTAAAAAAGTTTTCTTTACATTTATTTGTTTTTGAGACACGGAGAGAGACAGAGCACAAGCAGGGGAGGGGCAGAGAGAGGGAGACAGAATCTGAAGCAGGCTCCATGCTCTGAGCTGTCAACACAGATCCCTACGTGGGGCTCCAACTCAGTAACTGTGAGATCATGACCTGAGCTGAAGTTGGGTGCTCAACCGACCGAGCCAGCCAGGGCCTCCCCCCCCCTTTTTTTTTGATGGCGAGATAGAGAGAAAGTGGGGGAGGCACAGAGAGAGAGGGAGATAGAAACCCAAGCAGGAGCTGGAGCTCATGAACCTTGAGATCATGACCTAAGCCAAAATCAAGGGTTGGACGCTTAAACAACTGAACCACCCAGGTGCCCTTAGACTCAAGTTTTTATCACAGATTCCCCATTGACTGGTATAGGAGTAAAGTCAAAGTTGTTCCACAATTTAAAGAATTACATCAATTCCTTATCTGTTAAACACAATATTTCAAATGATAACCATGATAAACCATGATAAAGCTCTAAGCTTTATAAAAGCAGAGGTCATGTAACTTTTAATTTGCCAACAAATTCCCAACAATAGTACTCTAACTGAACACCTGTTGAATGACTGAGTAGAAATAGATTCTTTCCACAAAAACACATCACAAACCCAAGTTAAAAGCCTGCAGTATTGTTGAATCACTATATTGTACATCTGAAACTAAGATAACACTGCATATTAACTATACTGGAATTAAAAAAAAAACACCAAAACTATGGCAAATGACAATAACTATCACTGGGAAAAACCAAAGATGCACCAAGATAGAGCTAATAATTTCGTGTGGATTTAGCAATTTAATTTTTATCTTTAAATAGGGGGTATTATAATTGACTCCACCAAATAAATAAGAATCTAAAGCTCAAAAATTTTAACTATTTTGTTCAATGTCAAGTACAGCAAGTAAAGTAAAGGTCCAGAACACAATACTGGCAGATGTCTATGTTTACATACATTATACTATTGTGTCCCCATAATAAATAGCTTAACAGATAACAGTCTTTGAACATAGAACAAGTTTGTCCTAGAGAAGCATTCTGAAATAGAATTTCATTTTCTTCTATGCATGTTGAATGTAACATGAATAGATTTTATGCATTTCACTGTTAAGTAATTTTGGTTAGGTCTGTCTTCTTCTACTTGCCCCTGGGACTGCAGGATGCAGATGCTGCCTGGACATCAAGAGTCGTGTTTGAAATGTACTGCTTTTGTTCTTTCATCTCTGCTATTGATAGATTGTGTTTGCGCTCATAATTCAGTCTCTTCCGGGGCCACGAGAAAATGAAGCACCAGATAAAAAAAAAAAAAAAAAAAAAAAAAAAAAAGGTTAAGTATGATGATGCAGAACAGAGAATTTTCAGATCATGGAATCCTAAGAGAGCTGATTCACAGGCCCTGCCATTTACAGCGAACATTTCCAGATTTCTTAAGGCCCTGACTTCAGTAGTGTTCACATAAATATTCTAATGCAACACGCACATTACACCATCAAACAAGGGGTTTTGGACAACTAAATTTGAGACATGTTAGTTTACAGGAAGTTCAGTTTTTATTTCTGGACTTGGGAAAGCTTGTAACATGGAAACGTTTAATCTACAATGTCAAAGGATATAGCCTGATGCCTTTTCACAAATCTATTTAATCCCTGATCTTTTAATACCTGATCAGTATTCTATGTAACACACTTTGGGAAACACTGGCTGACTAATTTCAGAACTCCTTAAAACACTTCCACAACTACATTGAGGATTAGATAATGGACTCTTAATAGACCTAAAAGTAGAGTCAAAACTAAGCTAGCTTTACATAATTTCAAGGCAATTTAAGATTCTGGTGCCATTTAAAAAAATGAATTACTTGGGTCACCTGCGTGACTCAGTTGGTTGAGCATCCAACTTCCGCTCAGGTCATGATCTCACAGTTCGTGTGTTTGAGCCCCACGTGGGGCTCTGTGCTGACAAGTCAGAGCCTGAAGCCTGCTTCTGATTCTCTGCCTCCCTCTCTCTCTGCCCTTGCCCTGCTTGCGCTCTGTCTCTGTCTCAAAAACAAATAAAACATTAAAAAAAAATTAAAACATTACTTTCAGAAAATGCTGCAATTCCAATGATTTTGATGGCAGAAAGTATGACATTGGGTGAATAGGTAAGGACATCAACCTCCATGAACACAAGGATATTCGGAAAAATTAGACTCTATATGCTAACAAGTTTTAGAAATAATTAACTGATTTACAGTGCTTATATTTTCCAGTTTTTGGTTTTCGGTTGTGTTTTTGTTTTTGACAAATCTAAGGGTGGTATTGACAAGACTCCAGGCTAAAAGAATACTTTCTACCTGCATATAAAATGATACAGTTAGTGAAAAGAAAAGATTATGATATAATATAAACACACTGTTTTCTATTTCTTAAACAAACAAACAGACAAACATAATGGAATGCCTTAAAGTCAAACAAACAAAAATAATGGAATACCTTAAAGTCAACACTGTCTTAGATTGAAAACTACAGTAATTTAATTTTTAGATGAAGGAACTGGGGCTTAGTAAAGGCTAACCTCCTTGTCTGGAAACTTCGATTCTAAAAAAGACCTAGAGTTGTTAAATAACTACAAAGATCCATAAAGATGTGTTTCTTGCCTCATACTTTGTTATACTGAAACTACCTTGGAGTGAAGATTTAAATATATATCAAAACAAGTAATTTAAGAAGACTAAAGTAGGCTCCTGGGAATGTGGCCTACAACGCAGTTACTGTGCAGCAAGGAGGACAAAGGAGAGTGCTGACTCAGCAGCGGCCATCTTCTCTGACATTTGGCATTCAACCCAGTTGAGGAGAAGTTTGTGGAGCCAGTTGTAAATCTTCTATTCCTCTTGTGAATTCCTTAGATCCACCTTCTTACAGGAAGTGCATGATCAATGGACTTATACTGACCGTGTTTCAAATATAATTTTTTATATTTAAAAGTATTGGGTACAGGGTGGCTCAGTCGCTTGAGCGTCAGACTTCAGCTTGGGTCATGATCTCGTAGTTCATGAGTTTTAGCCCCGCATGGGGCTCTGTGTTGACAGTGCAGTGCCTGGAGCCCGCTTGGAGTTCTGTCTTCTTCTCTCTCTGCTCCTCCCCTGCTCACACTCTCTCTCTCAAAACTAAACTTTAAATTTTTTAAGTGTTTAGGGGTGCCTGGGTTGCTTAGTGGGTTAAGCATCTGATTTCAGCTGAGGTCATGATCTCATGGTTTGTAAGTTCAAGCCCTGCATCAGGCTCTGCAACAGACAGCATGGAGCTTGCCTGGGATTTTTTTTCTCTCTCTCTCTCTGCCCCTCCCCACTTGCTTTTTCTCTCTCTCTCAAAATAAATAAATAAACTTTAAAAAAAGTATTTAAAACAAACGATTAAATGGTTATGTTATAAATATGTCATTATGGTTCACTCACCCATGCCTTCACATAGGTTGGACCCTGGGCCAGGAATCTTTCCCTGCTATACTCACCATTGTTGTCCAAGTCTCAGTTCCAATGAATATTTCCTCTTCTACAAAGTTTTCTTGTCCCAAGTTAGTTTCTCCCTCCACCCGGCATGCTGTGTCCTATATTACAATGCCTCTCTCATGTCATTATATTTGTATCTGCCTCTTTTACTAACTTGTAAGCTCTTTTATGAAATCCTGGGCATAGCATTGTATTTAACACATAGCAGCTATAAAGTAAATCATTCTTTCATATTATCTGAGATGATTTAATCTGGAGTTTTACTCTGAAATGTTCATCCTTGGTCAGGAACCCTGCGGCAAAACGTTTTATAAAATATTAAGTGTATTTTTTTTTTAATTTTTTTTTTTCAACGTTTATTTATTTTTGGGACAGAGAGAGACAGAGCATGAACCGGGGAGGGGCAGAGAGAGAGGGAGACACAGAATCGGAAACAGGCTCCAGGCTCCGAGCCATCAGCCCAGAGCCTGACGCGGGGCTCAAACTCACGGACCGCGAGATCGTGACCTGGCTGAAGTCGGACGCTCAACCGACTGCGCCACCCAGGCGCCCCAGGCAAAACGTTTTATAAAATATTAAGTGTATTTTTAAAAAGAAATTATTTTTGGAGTAATAAAGAAGAGAAATAAATGTTCCGTGCTTCACGCGATTTAAACATGCAGAGACTTAAGCAGGAAGACAAGCACTTGGTTTATTCTCTTGAAAAAACTGCCATTGAAATTGAAGAGGTTTTTATGTTTTTATAAATATTCACACTGGTAATGCAATCTAGTCACCTTGACTTACTTATTGTAGTAGAGGTTCCTGACAGTCTATGTTATTTTTATTTTTACTGTAAATTTATTTTAAATGTATTAGAGAAGAGAAAATAATAAAAACGTACTCAACTTTTTTCCCTCTAATACAAATATCTATTGGAGAGATTGATAGGAATTCCCTCAAGGCAAAAATAATGAAGTCATTATTTGACTTAATCTCATTTGTACTAAGATGTCTGTGGGATTGGGCTTGATGTTCTATTTTGCTCTTTGGAGGAAAAAGAACACTTCTAGTGGAACTTGGAAATAAGATTCTGAATATAAGGGGAATAAAACTGATCTGTGAGAGTTTAATCAACATACAGTGAGATAGGGAAAAAGTTTACTAATCCCAGTAAAATTGCTCTCTGAGTTAAAAAGAAATGAAATATCAGTAGAAGGAAGTAGGCAATTTAGAAATCAAGGTTTATAATATCTACCCATTCCTGACCTTCCTCTAATTTTTTGCTCACTAGGGAATACTCTCATTACTATTTTGAATGTTCACATGCCCAGGTACAAAGAAATTGTGTGTGTGTGTGTGCGCGTGTGTGTGTAGGGTACTGGGGTTGGGGGAACCCTAGCCAGGAATATACCCTAAACTATTATAAATTCACTAAGAAAAAACTACTTGTCACTTGGCTTTCTTTTGCTAAAAAACATTCTCTCCATTTCAGGTCCCCTATCATGGATTTTCCCACTTTGAATATACCTTTGGTTTTTATTCTGTCTGCCACTATATCACTATATATGTTGTTCTTTCTCTTTGAACATGTAAGTCAGAACCTTAATAGCCACGGAGATGATATTCATTTCACCTTTCTAGAATCCAAGACACAGACTTGACTTTATGTTTGGCTGGAATTCAGCTATTAATCATCTCCTCAAAATGTGAACACTATGACTTAGCTCTGAAATGAAAACTTTCGGTGAGTACCTCAAATGTTACCAAATGTCACTTCATAAAACAATTTTATTTTGACAATGTCATGCCAGCAAAGGTTAGTAGTGGGTCATAAAGATTCTTAGAACCAGCTATTGTCTGAAGCTTTCACCGAATAAAATGTCTTGCCTCAATGGT
The DNA here is from genome assembly GCF_007474595.2 of Lynx canadensis. Lineage (NCBI taxonomy): Eukaryota > Metazoa > Chordata > Mammalia > Carnivora > Felidae > Lynx > Lynx canadensis. The sequence goes on from NC_044312.2 coordinate 78,926,950, forward strand.
TGTAAAGTGATGGCTCGGCTACCTATACAATCCAATCCCACACTGTCCTCGGAAGCCCTTTCTTTTGGTGAGCAGAAGACTTCAGATTGAACTTGCGTATTTTTAATATGTTATTCATTAAATGGTTTTGACTGTACTCCCAAACTGGCTTTGCTCCTTTGAAAAAATTAAATTTTTCTGTTTTGATCTTAAAAAATTGTGGTTTGAAATGGTTGTGATATCCCAATGACATTCTGCTTTCTAGCCCAGTGCATAGCAGTCTTTAATCCTGAGTACTACCCATACATCTTGTAAGGGCATCTATTTCTTCCTTCCTATCTTAGCATCAGATCAAATGAGATGACGGTCTTCTTCTAGAATAGAAGTTTAAAGTCCTCATGAATGAAAGATTTTGCTGATCAGGCTTGGAATCTATATCACCATTTCTCCTTTTACTGTAATTTTTAACTTGAATTTTCACTCATTGATTCTTCCTCTTTCAATAGATCCTATGTACTTCATGGCAACACCAGCTTACTTCAGGAATTTTACGTTGCAAAAATCAGCTTATTGAGAAATGTTATTGGCTGCGTGATCCAGTTAACCGAGCAATTCATAATTGAAGGAGGAAAAATAAAGAAATGATATATATATATATCTGGATATATATATATGTGTGTGTGTGTGTGTGTGTACAAACACACACACACACACACACACACATATATACATCTTTAAAAATAGGGCTATTTTTAATTTCATTTATAAATCCAGCAAAAAAATTGTAAGCTTTTCTATTTGTCTTTCAATTAGCATATCTCAAAGATTAGCAGTTGTCAAAGTGTGGTTCCTATGCCAGCTGCATTGCAATGACCTCAACCCAAAACTTACTAGAAAAAAAATATTTTTTATTAGAAAAACACCCCAGACCTACAAAATCAGAAGTCTGGGATTTGGTCCAAGCAATCTGTGTTCTTAATCAGCACTCTAGGTGACTCTGATATGCACTATAATTTGAGAAGCACGAAGTTGATATGATTTCTCATTTTGAAGACCTTTCTCATCTTTATCTGGTAAGTGCAACACCGTATTATACACAGCCTTCCCTGCATAAAATGTCATTTCTTTATTTTTTTATTTTATTTTATTTTTTTTTAAATTTTTTTTTTCAACGTTTATTTATTTTTGGGACAGAGAGAGACAGAGCATGAATGGGGGAGGGGCAGAGAGAGAGGGAGACACAGAACCGGAAACAGGCTCCAGGCTCTGAGCCATCAGCCCAGAGCCCGACGCGGGGCTTGAACTCACGGACCGCGAGATCGTGACCTGGCTGAAGTCGGACGCTTAACCAACTGCGCCACCCAGGCGCCCCAAATGTCATTTCTTTAAAAACACTCTTCCAATAAAGGTCTTTCTATCCAACAAACACAATACAATCATCTATATTTTCTTTCTTAGAGATATTCACTTATTTATAAATGTTTGCTTAGAGCTCTTCAAGTTGTATATTTATAGAGTTAGTTGAACTATGTAAAATAAAATACTAATAAGACAGAGAGGGATTATTAAGCTTTACAAGTATTTTGAAAACTTGATTTACTGGCAATAAGTACTTACCAATTACTGTTTTATTCTGTTATTGCCACAATAATGTTTGATAAGAAATTTTCCCAAAAATCCACATTTAAAACAGTATTAATTTATTTTTGTTGGTGAATCTGTGGTCATCTGGGGGTGGACTTAGCTGGGTTCTTTGGGTCTTGTCTACAAGTTGCATGTAAGTGCACTTCATGCATGTTTCATCCTTTCTAAACTAGCAAAATACCAAGAGTGTGTTCTCACAGCAATGGTAAAAGTGCATGTGAGATTCAGGGGCAGAAACACAGGATGCCTTAGTCAGATTTAGATTTGGCACACTGCCACTTCCATCTACATTTCACTGGCAAAACCCAGTCATATGGACACACTCCGTATCAGCGGGGAAGGAAAGTATATTCTACTTCTAGATGGAGAAACTGAAAAATCATCTGGCAAAGGCTACACACACACACAGAGTGGAGTGAAGTATGGAGAACAATAATGTAACTTACTTAAGTACCCTCTGCATCCTAGTCACTTTTCCTAGCACTGAGAAGGCAGAATGAGATAAAATAAATTCATCTCTTCTTTTAAAGCTTATATTCTAGTGGAGGATATAGATATTAAATAAGTAGGTAATACAGCAGAGAGAAAGAAATACTTGGAAAAAAATAAAGCAGATAAGGAAATAGAAAGTAATGGGAAGGAGGGGGATTGTTTCTTTAAATAGGATGATAAGGGCAGGTGTCTGAGGAAGGGACTTTTGTGTGGAAATCTAAATAAAAAGGAAGGGGTAAGACATTAGAATGGACAGAGCCTTCCCAACAGAGAAATGTATGAGGACTCTGGAATGTATGGTGCTTGACATGTTTGAGGAACAGTAAGGAGGCCACTGTGGAGCCTTGATGGAATGTAGGGAAAAAATGGGAACAAAGAAGTAGACAGAGGGACACCTGGGTGACTCAGTTGGTTAAGCGTCCAACTTCTGCTCAGGTCATGATCTCACAGTTCGTGGGTTCGAGCCCCGTGTCAGGCTCTGTGCTGACACCTCAGAGCCTGTTACCTGCTTCAGATTCTGTGTCTCCCTCTCTCTCTGTCCCATCCCTGCTCATGCTCTGTCTCTCCCTGTCTCAAAAATAAACAAAACATTAAAAAAAAAAGTAGACAGAATCTGATCACACTGACTTTGTAAGCTGTGGTATAGAAATTGAATTTTAATCCACAGATGATGACAAGCCTCTGGAAGATTCAGAGCAGAGATGTCATGATATTTAAACTTTAAGAGAATGATTTTGGATGCTTTGTGGAGAATAGATGGGGAAAGACACATAAAAATATTTGGAATTTTGTTCTTACATTTTCAAGGTTTACAAGAGACATTACATTTTTAATATGCATCATTTGAAGATATATCTTCTCTTGGAATCACAGAAATTCTATTTGAGTAGACATTATTCATTGTGACCCTGGAAATAACTAAGAATCAACAGATTAGTTAGGCTGCACAAACTTGGAACAGTTTAATTGTTGCTATGACAATAATTTCATTGTGGAATAAGCTTATAGATTTGTCTTATAGAGTTTCTTCTGGGTACTAAATTTTGTTGTCACAAAATTCATATGTTGAATCCCTAACCCATAATGTGATGTTACTTGGAGATGGGACCTTAGGAGATAATTAGGTTTAGAGGAAGTCATGAAGATGAGGCCCTTATGCTGGCCCTTATAAGAAGAGAAAATGACATTAGAGTTCTCTCTTCAATGTGTGAGGCCACAGTAGAAGGCTGCTGTCTACAATCCAGGAAGCAAGCCCTCACCGGGAATGGAGTTGGCCAACATCTCGAAACTTAATGAAAGACTTATGGAGAACCATATATGTCAGATATTCAGTGATACTGAATGAATGGGAAATTTTGCAGAGATCAGAGTCGAAAGAGACTTACAAGACGTGATTAATTAAAGGAGCAGCGATAAATCTTCAACAGGCTTTACACAAACACTTCAGAAGGAGCACTCAACTCAAAATGATCAAATACTACTTAGAGAGTTGAAAAGCCTCAGGAACATAACCAGCAAAAGCAGACTGTGAAGCAAAGGCTTTGGCTGTAAGAATGGACTGAGAACAGTATCTGCTGGAGACTGATAATTCCCTTGAACAAATATCTGTTCTATCAGAAGATAGAGCCATGAAAGAACTTAGAGTTAATTAGTTACTGTCCTTCTCTGAAAGTAGGAAACTATTTCAATGTATTTGAGGAATAGCCATTGCAATTTTGCTTGAGCACTTTCCAACATGAGAAGGTCACTTCTCCATTGAGGAGTCATTTCTACTTTTGGAAAAACTTCATGATTGAAGAGTTCTTCCTTATATTTACAATGCTGCTGTATGTCTTCTCGGATGTTCCTTTTTTTTCCCTATTCTCTGTATACTCAGCTTGAGGTAGAAGGGTTTAGATCATCAAAGTCATTCTCCTTCATGTGGTTATGGTTACCACTCCTTCATGTGGTCAGGGACTTGTCACTCCTCCACATATTCCATCGGTTAGTCATATAACCCTACCTAACTGAAAAAGAGTGTGAAAGGTGGTCTACCTGTGTACCACGGTGCAGGGAAGAATGAATTTATTTTGTTAAGGTTCATATACACATCTCAATAAGAATATGGAGCCATTGAAGCTTATTGCCAAGCTAGGGAGTGACAGAGCAAAGTAAAGTTAGACACGGCATACATGCTCTGTGTAATGAAGAAAAGAAACTATAATGATGCACTGAGAGGACTTTTGGTCTATATTTAACTCAATGCAGGAAAATGAGTCCATTGCCAATAAAGCTCTTGCTTTTTCATCTAGAACCAAGAGCACATGCTGACCATCATATCACTTACATAAAAGACAAAACTACATATATTTTATTAAAACACTTCAAGCACCCAAGTTTGAAGCCCTGTATTAATATAAGAGCAGGCTTTGTTTTATGTTCTTAGTCTCACTTTGGAATGAACCATGAAATAATTAGATTTCCCCACCTTTCCAATAAAATGTTATCAAATTTCAGTTAGATTACTATTCATTAAGTAATTATTGGGTCCCTAATATGTCTAGGCATTGTGGTAGAAATTCGGTTGATGGTGTCAGCATTCCTCATAACAATGTGCAAAGCGAAGGACAAAAAAAATATATAGTTGACTCTCAAAGTATGTGTAAGATACCTGTTTTAAAAATCTGTCACAAAGTTCTCTGTTCTTTCACTCAGCTGAGAAACCTGCACAAAGCAGCCTTGACATAGACAGATTAATTTGGAGAGCAGCTGGGCAGAACAGAACTCCTTCTGGGAAGCACAAGGCTCCAGGCTGATTTTGAGCTAGGCGGTAATGTTGTAAGTGGTGACAGATATTTCATATCATGAAAATGTCACCAAAGAGTAAAATTCCCATGCATGTCTGTGAGCAGAATGGGCGGTTGGCCTGATAGTACCCTGTTTTATTTGATCTGTGAAGGAACATTAATGAATGCTCTTAACACTAAGAGAAAAGACTACAGCCAAAATCAGTCATGATGTGCAATCCAAAACGATGTAAAGGCATGAAGAAGATACTAACATTGGCTTCAAGAAGTTAAAGTGGATTTGAACATACGGTAAGAGTTGGATAATCAGTTAAGTAATGAGTTAAAAATGATAAAATATGGAGGAAATTGATTGTGGCTATATGTGGGGCTGAAGCCAAATGATGTAAACAAGGAAGTAGCAAACGAGTACCAAAAGATTGATCAGTTGAGACACAATATTTCTTATAGCCAGCTATTTTTTATATTGACCTTCTTTTTGTATATCTATGTTCCATTTTCATAAACCCATCATTGTCTATCTAAAAGTAAAGTTCTCTGGGCCCAGTATCTGCATTGCTTTTATCATCAAGGCTTTAGAAAAATGCTGTTAAGGGGTGTCTGGGTGGCTCAGTTGGTTAAGCATCTGACTTCAGCTCAGGTCATGATCTCATGGTTTGTGGATTTGAGCCCCACATTGGGCTATGTGCTGACAGCTTGGAGCCTGGGGCCTGCTTCAGATTCTGTGTCTCCCTCTCTCTGCCTGCCCCCCACTCATGTGCATGTTCTCTCTCTCTCTCTCTCAAAAATAAATAAATATTAAAAAAATAAAAATGCTTTCAATATTGAAAATTTATAACTTTCTACTTTTAACTATTTTGCATATAACTTACCAATGGAAAATGAAAAATCTAATTGTAAATTCTGAAGAAAAAGTCCAAGTTATTAGACAGAAAATTGTGTTACCCACTCCTTTTTTTGAGTATAATAAAATGCTTCAATTTTATACAGATATTTTTCAACAATAATATTCTTTTACTTTTAAAACATGAAGATAATGTCCCTGTCTAAAAATGAATTGCCTATAATTCAGACCACTGGAAAACTTTATTGACATGGCAGGTCACATCAATGTGACTGTACAATAATTTTTTAAGACCTCAGAAATGTCTACAGTAGTGTTGTAGACAAAAACCTTCTTAAAGAGATTTAGAGTGTGCTTCATAGTTTCTGTCCATCAAACACCAGAACTTCTCAGAAAGTCACAGGAGTCTGTCACTCAACCTTCTCAGCAGAAGCCAAAAGAGAAGAAGAGCCCATCTTGAAAAGATGTATGGATTTGGCTTTTTCCATATGGAGTGGACCTTGATACTATCTATAGACAATCCACAAACTTTTAAAAGAATGATATATTCAGAAACACTGACAGCTTGGACTGAAAAGGAAAAGAAACAGTAAAAATAGAAAAGAGGCCTTTAGACTCCCAAACTGCTTCTGGCAGGAATCAAACTGAGACATCTACTCAGATACAAGAATGTATTACCTTTCATAAAAATGGAAGGATGATTTAGAGTGGACTTAAGGACCCAGAAGGCAGTGCCAAGAGCCATCAAGCATATTTCCTGGTACTTGAGACCTTAATCAAGAAACGTCCAGCATTTGCCAAAGCTGATTTCAGAATTGCTATGGACCAATAATTCCTTGATGTCTCCTATTTTCTCCCCCTGTTAACAGTAATGTCTATAGTAATTATTTTATGCCTGTCCCATGACGGTGCATTAAGTGTGTCTGTGGAAGATAACTTATTTTAGCTTCACAGGTTGAAGGGATATATACTCAAGTAGTCACACTTAATGAACTATATCCAAGGAGTCTCATCTGCACCTTGTTTTAAGTCTCACTTAATGACAAGTTTTGGGACATTGCAAGGGAGTGTGTATTGAATGTGAAAGAACCATGTATCATTGTGGACCAGAGGACAGATTGTGCTAACCATGCTCCAAGACAGTTCCAAATGATATCTGCCTTTGGTATTCACATCCTTGTGCAGCCCCGCCCCCAATTTGTACTAAAGTCCTGTGTAGCCAATAGCATATGGCAGAAGTGATGGTATATAACTTCTAATATTAAGTTATAAAAGGGACTGAAACTTCTCTCCTGGTCTCTCTCCCTCTCTCTCTCTCCGTCTCTCTCTCTCTCTCTGTCTCTCTCTCTTTCTCATCACTGACTCTGGGAAAAGAAAGCTGGCATGTTTGGAACAGTTCTATGATGATGTTTGTTCGCAAGGCAGTTTACTAAACATCTCACCAAAAGCTATTAAGAAACTGAGGCCTGCCAAGAACCACATAAGTAAGCTTGGAAGAAGCCCAGGTCAATATGATTGTAGCCCTGGCCTACAGACACTGAACTAAAACTATACAATTAAGCTGCTCCTGGACTCCTGACCTTCAGAAACTGGGTGATATAATAAATGTTTGATGTATCAATTTGCTAGTCTTTGAGGTATTTTTTTCTCTCTCTTTTTTAAAGTTTATTTATTTTGAGAGAAAGAGAGCAGGGGAGGGGCAGAAAGAGAAGGAGAGAGAAAACCCTAAGCAGGCTTCATGCTGTCAGCACAGAGCTCAAACTGGGGCTCGATATGATGAACTGTGAGATCCTGACCTGAGCTGAAATCAAGAGGAGGATGCTTAACTGACTGACCCAGCCAGGAGATATTTTGAGGTAATTTTTTATGGAAATTTTTAAACTAATACCTTTATCAAAATGAAAACTTCCAGTATCCAAAATCTATAAACAACTTACCGGTCTACACCCAAAAAAACAAATAATCCAGTGAAGAAATGGGCAGAAGACACGAATAGACACTTTTCCAAAGAAGACATCCAGATGGCTAACAGACACATGAAAAGATGCTCAACTTGACTCATCATCAGGGAAATACAAATCAAAACCGCAATGAGATACCACCTCACACCTGTCAGAATGGCTAAAATTGACAGTTCAGGAAACAGATGTTGGCAAGGATGCAGAAAGGGGAACCCTCTTGCACTGTTGGTAAGAATGCAAACTGGTGCAGCCACTCTGGAAAACAGGATGGAGGTTCCTCAAAAAGTTAAAAGTAGAACTATCCTACAAACCAGCAATTACAGTACTGGCTATTTATCAAAAGGATACAAAAATGCTGATTCAAAGGGGCATATGCACCCCAATGTTTATAGCAGCATTATCAATAGCCAAACTATGGAAAGAGCCCAATGTCCATCAACTGATGAATAGATAAAGAAGACGTGGTATATAGATACAATGGAATATTACTTAGCAATCAAAATGAATGAAATCCTGCCATTTACAACAACATGGATGGAACTAGAGTGTATTATGCTAAGTGAAATATGTCAGAGAAAGACAAATATCATATGAGTTCACTCATAAGTGGAATTAAAGAAACTAAACAGATTAGCATAGGGAAATGGAAGGAAAAATAAAATAAGGTACAAACAGAATGGAAGGCAAGCCACGAGGGCTCAAATATAGGGGACAAACAGAATTGCTGGAGGGGAGGTGGGTGGGAGGATGGGCTAAACGGGTGATGGGCATTAAGGAGGGCACTTGTTGGGATGAGCACTGGATGTAAGTGATGAATCACTAAATTCTACTTCTGAGACAAATGCTACACTATATGTTAACAAACTTGAATTTAATTAAAAAAGTAAAAGAAAATCCTCCCCCAAAATTAAAAAAATAAAATAAAAATGCCCCTTCTTTTAGAAGGTGATTCTTCCATTGCAATTATCACATTAAATTATGATAATTTATTTACACATCACTAGAATGTGAGGAAAACTACATTTAAGTATGTTTCTCCAGTAGCCAGACTAGCAACATATAAATACTAAATATTTTCAGAAAAGAGGGAGGGAAGTAAGAGCTTCTATTTTTCTTACATTTTCATTAATTTTCCAGACATAAATTATACTCAAAAAGCACACATACACACACACACACACACACACACACACACAAATGAAAACTAATTAAGACCCAAGTACCCCAAATCAAAATACTTATTTTTTTTCTGTTATACATATATCTTTGAAAATGGAAATCTAATGGAGTCATGAGGAAGTGGTTAGGCAGGTCTGTGTTGAAAAGTTAAAGACCATATGGGCTATGCAACACAGTGCTAAGTAAAACAATATTCTCAATCCCAAATCACTTTCCTGCCTGTTTTTATTTTCTTAGTTTTTTTACAACACCATGAAAGAAAAGTATTATCTCATGCAATTGCTAAATATCTTCACTGTATATAAATTGTTCTTTCCTTTTGGTAGGGTTTTTCTTCTCCCATTTCAAAAAGGATTAAAAAGATAGCATAAGCAGGTGAATAAATAACACTTTCATTATATGGAACAGTTATATAATTTCAAAGTGATATCTGAGGTAGATGCAAACACATAGGAACCCTCTTAATGGGCCAAAGGGAAAGACTCCAACTAAGTCCCTGACAGAGTAGCTCAGTTCAGCAAGCTGGGCTATCCAAAGTCAACCCCTTTTTTGGGTTAACACCCAAAATATATAAAGAACTCCTACAATTCAAGATCAAAAAACTAACAATCTGATTCAAAAATGGGCAGAGGATATGAATAGACATTTTTTTCAAAGAAGACATACAGATGATCAACAGGCACATGAAAAGATGCTCAACATCACTAATCATCAGGGAAATGCAAATCAAAACCACAATGAGATACATCACGCCAGTCAGAATGGTATCAAAAAGATAGGAAATAACAAGTACTGGCAAGGCTACAGAGAAAAGGGAACACTCTAAACTGTTGGTGGGAATGCAAATTGGTGGAACTGCTATGGAAAACAATATGGAGTTTTCTCAAAAAAATTAAAAATAGAAATACCATATGATCCATCCATTCCACTTCTAGGTCTACCTGAAGAAAATGAAAACACTAATTTGGAAAACATATGCACCCCTATGTTTATAGCAGCATTCTTTACAATAGCCAAGATATGGAAGCAGCTTGAGTCCATAGAAAATGAATGGATAAAGATCTATATACATACATCTTTATATATACAAGAATATTACTCAGCCATAAAAAGGAACAAAAATCTTGCTACTTACAACAACATAGCTGGACCTAGAAGGATCATGCTAAGTGAAGTAAGTCAGAGAAAGACAAATACTGTATGATTCCACTTATAGGTGGAATCCTAACCTTCCCCGCACCCCCCCCCCCAACACACACACACAATGAACAAAATAGATACAGGGAACAAACTGATGGTTGTCAGGGGGGATGAGAAATGGGTAAAATAGGTGAAGGGAATCAAGAGTTACACTCTTTCAGTTATAAAATAAATAAGACATGGGCATGTAATATACAACATAGGAAGTGTAGTCAATAATATTGCAATAAATTTCTATGATGATGGGTAACTGGAAATATGGTGGTGACCATTTTGTAATGTACATGCATATTGAATAACTGTGTTATACCATGAAATTAATACAATATTGTATGTCAATTATGCTTGAATAAAAGAACAAAACCATAAAAAAACCCAGACAAATAAAAAAAATAAATAAAATCAATCCCCTTTTCAATTAAGAGTGTTTTGACCATTTTTCTACATGCACTGGGAAGGAGCTCATCTGGTAATGGTGGGAGAGGAGTTATGGGGCTTAATATTACCAGCTAATTAGGAATGCCTGAATGGCTCAGTCAGTTAAGCCTCTGACTTCCACTCAGGTCATGATCTCAGGGTTTGTGGGTTCAAGCCCCGTGTCAGGCCCTGTGTTGACTGCTGACATCTCAGAGCCTGGATCCTGCTTCAGATTCTGTGTCTCCCTCTCTCTCTGTCCCTCCCCTGCTCATGATGTGTCTCTCTCTGTCTGTCAAAAATAAATAAATGTTAAAAAAAATTGAAAAAAAATATTACCAGGTAATTAGTAACCCTTTTATGGTCTCACCCATACAAAATGTTCCCAGCCAAATTAGACCATTCATGTTCATGAAACAAGCCCCGTATTTTAATAGTTCTCTTATTTTTCTCCCTACTTGGAATCTTTCTCCTTGGTTATAACTGACACTTTTCTGATTTTTATTGGAATTTAAATAATACATTAAAATGTCACTAAAATTTGCTTGAAGTATTTTTGAGAACTTTGCAAACAACAGAAATTCATTAAGCAGCAAAGTCATTTGATATAGCAAAGCAATAGACTAAGATATCTGTATAATCATTTTTATTTAAACTCTAAATTCTATGGAAAAACAACCTTCAAAGACTGTTGTCATTAATACAGGAAACTTTAGAATCCCTAAGGCAAGTTACAATTCAGAACTCAGGAAGAATCAAAAAGCTCTAAATTAGTTCACATCTGTTTTTATAAAATGAATTGAGTGCTTCTTTATTAGCTGATGTGCTACACATTCTGGGTACATAGGATATGGTCTTTATTTTAGAGATAATTATAGTTAAGAGGAAGCGAGGAGAACACAGAAATGAAGTTTCCTCTATACTATAGACACAGGATGGCATGGGCATGCACATGGGACATGAGGAGCACCTCCTTGGGGCACCTGAGTGGCTCAGTTGGTTAAACATCTGAATTTGGCTCAGGTCAATCATCTCATGGTCCGTGGGTTCCAGCCCTGCGTGGGGCTAGGCTCTGTGCTGACAGCTCAGAGCCTGGGACTTGCTTCCGATTCTGTGTCTCTCTCTCTCTCTCTGCCCTTCCCCCACTCATTCTCTCTCTCTCTCTCTCTCTCTCTCTCTCTCTCTCTCTCTCCCCCCTCTCTCTCTCTCTCCCCTCTCCCTCTCTCTCTCTCTCTCTCTCCTCTCTCTCTCTCTCTCTCAAAAATAAATAAACATTAAAAAAAAGGAAGGGGATTTAAAAATATATATGTGTGTGTGTGTATATATATATATATATATATATATATTAGATAGATAGAGCACGCACTTCCTCTAACTAGGATTCCACAGAAGATCAGTGGTAGCAGGCAAGGGTAGGGTGGATTTTTAAAAACAGACAACAACATGTAGAAATGTGCTATATGAAAGTGTAAGGCACCACAGTCAGTTTGGTATTACTATAGCATCATTTAAGGTAGGACCAGACATAAAATTGTGGGGCCCAGTGCTAAACAAAACTGTGAGACTGTTCTTCAAAAATGATCAATAATGACAAGCTTCCTTCAACAGAACATTAAACCAAGTTCTGGGCCCTTTCGAGCAAAAAGCCTGTGCAATTGCTCAGGTCATATGCCCATGAAACTGGGCCTGCCCAAGGGCCATACATGGTGGTTAAAAAGTTGGTCTCCAGAGTAAAGCAGACCTGGATTCGCATCCCAGCTCTGTTCTTTGTATTGAAAACTAAAATCACAAAAGTGCTGTTAAAGAAGTGGCAACTGGGGGGCATCGGGGTGGCTCAGTCAGTTATGCATCGTACTCTTGATCTCAGCTCAGGTCTTGATCTTAGGGTCATGAGTTCAAGCCCGGTGTTGGGCTCCATTTAAAAAAAAAAAAAAAGAAAGAAAGTGGCAGTTGGGAGCTTCACATTTAGGTTCTGTTTTTTATGAGATCTGAAAGAATTAAAACCTCCAGTGGAGATCCCTGAAGTGAGGCTCTTTCCTCAATAGGAATCCTGATATGAAGTTGTGTCCTAAGGAAAGAGTCAAGTCTTAGCACAGACAAAAAAAAAAAAAAAAAAAAAAAGGAGAGTGTTTATCATATAAGAGACTCAGGTAAAGGTAACGATTTACCAGAAACCGGAAGGGTCAGCTGAAAGTTCTAGGAGGAACAGCATTTGAAAGGTGAAAGAGGATAGAGAGATAGAAGATGATAGATGATAAACAGATACTAGAGATAGATAGATAAGATAGATAGATGATAGATAGATAGATAGATAGACCATAGATAGATAGATAGATAGATGTTAGATAGATAGATAGATAGATGATAGATATCAAGAAAAAATTGTAGCGGATAAATGAAAATTAGTAATAACATTAAATATTAGACTATAACCCTCTACATGTACATTTACTTTGATCGTACAATGATAAGTATGTTTGAAATATTCTGTAAGCATCACTTTGCAACTCCATTTTGCTGTGTGCCTACAGATGTTATAGGACAAACACCAAATTGGTCTTATTATGTTATATGACTATTTTTTAATCTAATGTATATGATATGGATTATTTGCCACCATAATTAAACCAGATTAATGTCCTCACAGTTATTTGACATGGAAATACAACTTTGTCTTTTAAAAATATCACATTCCCCTTGAATCTATAGATTGAGAAAAAGGAGTGGGAGACAAACTGAATTGGAACAGTTAGATTGAAAGAAGGAAATAGGTAAATGTGGTGTCTGAGGGTATAAATAATATTTCAAAGCATAGTTATGGTAAGCAACAATTACTGTTTGTTGATTATTCTCTGTTTAAAACTAGTTAGGATAAGAAAGTAAAATATCATTACCCTGTATAATCTTTCAAAGCCTGGTCGTAGCAAAATCATTTACTTATTAATTTTTGCTTATCTTTGCCAATATAAATAAAATAGCTGTAATAGGTTATTTTAAAGCCTATTGCTCAATGATATCCAGGAAAATGTCTGGAGAAAGACAGACAGACAGGAAGACAGAAAGAAAAGAAAGAGGAAAGAAAGGAAGCAAGAAAGAAAAAAAGAGAAAAGAAAGAAAAGGAAAGAAAGAGGAATAAAGCAAGAGAGAGGAAGAAAGCAAGCAGGAAAGAAAGGAAGGGAGGGAAGGAAGGAAAGAGACAGACAGAGAGGCACAATTAATTTACTGTAGTGAGGGAAAACAATACATTTCAGAGGAATTGTAGGAGTAGCTGGGTTTTACTGGTGTGAATTGGGGCTTGATAATTCTCAAGAGGGACTAGAGCAGCAGAGGCCAGCTCTGGATTGAATAGTCTCAAGAAGCAGGTCTGGTTCAGTAATTATTGGTCAGGGAGAAGAAAGAATGTTAGGAAACGGTGGTCACTTTGAAAGAGTTGTCATTTTGGTTCTATCCTCCTAGAGGCATTGTTTTCCTATGACCCTGGACCTATTCATATGAAAACGTTGTTGATATCCTCTTAGAAACATCATAGTCTGATTACCAGCATAGCTGATTCTCACTCTCATTTATACCATCAGGGGGAAAAAAAAAAGAAAGCAGATTGAGGCACAGAAAGAATGAAGAATTTCAAATGGTCACTTAACTCATGCAAACCTATTTAACACCAGTAATCAGGTTTCATAACTCCCAAGATATCAATCTTTCTAATACCAACATAAGAAGAGTTTTGAAAGATCAGTCTATTTTTTGTGTTGGTGTTGGCTGTGATTAACAAAGGGATGAATTTCCGGGAGGGGGTTTTTGATTTCATTTTATGGGATTATTTTTGTATATCATCCTTCTTGTTAAATCCTAATGAAACATATTCTTCGTAATTGGATTTGTGCATATGTTGTTAACAGTAGTAGGTTCATTCTGCATCAAAATAAACAATTTGCAGATCCCCCCCTTAATGACACGTACAAAATGATTATATTAAGTAATTACCTAGAGTGTGAGAGATCTCTTGTGTTCCACTGCATGCCAAAGCCACCCAGCTGAGTGTTTCAGCCCCTTGCTTCTTACATTAATATAGCTTAGGGAAAGCTCCAGCTCATTGGAAGACTGCTCAACCTGAAACTCAAAGAACTTCATGGTAATGCACTTATTTTTCATTGTTAACAGACACATTTCTTTTTCTCTGAAAAGCCAAGTACAGAGGCAGAGGGTCTATGCATACAAATCCTCAAACGAAAATGAAGGTTAGAATAGTACACTAGCCAGAACCATTCATTTTGGTTTAGAGATTAGATACCACCTTCTGAGGTTAAGCAAACTGCTTTGAGTCATGATCCTATTACTTGATGTTAATCAGTGCTTAATCTCAAAACTTGCTTGTGTGAAAGTCTCATATCTTGCCCCCTGGCGTGTATCTGTTTTCTTTAACCTTCTTTTTGTTATGTTCATCCCCTCAGTTTTCTCCTAGACATACATATGGTTTCTTTTTTAAAAATATTTTCTTCTTATACAGCTTCTTTGACATATAACTGACCAAGAAAAACTCTTATTTATTTAAGGTATAAAACTTGAAGTTTTGATATACATATACATTGTGAAATAATCAGCACAATCAAGCTCATTAAACTACCCAACATTTAACTTAGTTAGCATAACTAGAATCTTTTCCACCAGTCTTTTCTCCAGAATGCTCTAACTTTCTTAATCCTGCTGCCAGTATCAGTTTCAAACAGTGGGCTACACAGTATTTTATTCTTATTAAATACAGTAATGAAAAAGTTGAGTTGTAACATCAAAATATCAGTTCTACCATGCACCTTGGGTTATTTATTGTCTAAGCTTGTTTCCTTATTGTCTTAATGTACTTAGTACGGTAACTGGGATCTTACGAGTTAATTATATTAACTATTATAATTATTAGTGTTAATGAACAAATATCTGAGCAATGAAGCAAACAGGTGATTGAGGGTGTTTTGAAAGTGAAGGACTCTCATGAAAAAAATCTCCCTGGGAACCTAACTTTTAGTACCAGAAAAGTGAATAAATTTACCCCCTTCTAAGGCGTTTTATAATGACTAATGGAGAAATGTCTTGCTTAATTTTCAATCATACCCTCTTACCTTCTGTCCAGATGCCTTCAATGCATCCCATCCTTTCTGCTGCAATAGGCACATCCCATTTGACCACCATAAATTCTTTTCACTTTTCTAAATTCAAAATAAATGCCAAGTCTCCCATGCAGCTGTCAGAGGTCTCTACTGAATTGCTCAAGGTGAACCCCAAGCATCATATGTGAGCGTCCCTCCCTTTAACTCTCTCCATGAGTCCATCAGCAAGTCCTATAGATCCTTCACCACCAAAATATATCATCAACCATCTCAGATCCACCCAACCCTCTCCATCTCCAGTATCACTGAGGTCCAAGTCCCAACTGTCTTTCTCCTCTTTGACATTAAGAGCCTTTATCTGGGGACTGCTTTCTGACACATACCTCTAGTCCATTCTTTATACAACAACCAGTCTGATTTTTTAAACATCAAACTATCTCAGGTTTTTCTCTACCGTACCATCCTTCCATTTCATAGATTGACATCCCAACTTAGAATGGCTGGGAAGGTCTTGAAAAAATGGCTTTGCATGCCACCTCTCTGCCCTCAGCTATATTTGCTACAGTCGAATTATGCTCAGTCTCTTTCTGTTCTGTAACAGGTAGATAAGGGTTTTTGAACTTCTTTTCCCTCCATCTAGAATTCTCTTCCCCCAGGTGTGCACATCATTAAGCTTTGCTATGATACACCTCCAGAGAGAGATCTTCACCAACTACTCTTTTGATTTTATTTTTTTAAGATTTAGTTTTCATTTCAGTTTGTTAACATACAGTGTTGTATTAGCTTCCAGTATTCAATATAGAGATTCAACACATCCATACATCACCCAGTGCTCATCACAAGTGCACTCCTTAATCCCCCTCACCTATTTCACCCATCCCCTCACCAACCTTCCCCCTGTAAACCATCACTTTGTTTTCTACAGTTGAGTCTTTTTCTTGTCTAACTATCCCCTTTTTATAACTTTATTTACTTATTCTGAGAGAGAAAGTGCGTGTGTGAGTGGGGGAAGGGGAAGAGAAAGAGGAGACAGAATTTCAAGCAAGCTCTGCGTGCTGTCAGTGCAAAGCCTGATGTGGGGCTCAAACTCACAAACTGTGAGATGATGACCTGAGCCGAAATTAACAGTCGGATGCTTAACAAATTGAGCACCCAGGTGTCCCATCTAACCATCCTTTTTAAAGGATGCTGGGGCCCCTGGGTGACTCAGTCAGTTAAGCACCCGACTCTTGATTTTGGCTCAGGTCATCATCTCACAGCTTATGGGTTTGAGCCCCACATCAGCCTCCCTGATGATGGTGTGGAGCCTGCTTGGGATTCTGTCTCTCTCTCACTCTCTATCTCTCTCTCCCAAAATAAATAAATAAAAACAACCATTAAAAAAATTTTTTTTAAGTAAGCTGCTGACTCCCTGCCATTTTACACAGTCACTTTCTATCACACCACTTTGTTCCCTGTCTCTGTAAGAATTATTATAACTTGAAATCATGTTCGTTAATAAATTTATGTACAGAAGAATGCAGCTTCATATGAGTATTTTGGCCTGTTGATGTATTTCTAAAATGTAAAACACTTCCCTGGTACATAGAAGGCAATTGAACAGTAGTATTTGAATAAATAACTCCTCTCCAACCAAACATTATATTTTTTTATTATAATTTGTTACAGCATTTTATTTTCATCTATTTTATGAAGCAGGTTACATTTGTGGTAAGTGTAATAGTTTATGCATATGGACTGTTGGCTTAACTAAAATCAAAGTCTCTTGAGACATTGAATGTCTTCTAAATTTTTGTCTCTTCTTTGGGCAGCAGAAGGTAGAGTGAAAAAAAAAAGAGCATTACTTCAAACTTAATCTCAGTTCACATTATCCCTCTCATACTTAGTTGCAATTTGGAGAACTTTCTCTGAAAATTTGTGCAGCTATAATAGTCCTTGCAAGTATAAAAATTAGATTCATATTATATCAAGTATCTGGCAAACTGATATGCAAATGATACATGTATGCCTTATTAGTTTTCTATAATGTTTAATATTGTTTCTTGGACACAGAAATTACTAAAAAATTAATTTGTTAATAATGAAACAACAGCTCTGAAAGGAAAATATTACCCTCATTTTATAAATCAGAAAACTGACAATTTAAGTTATGAAACAATTTCCCCAGGGGACTTAGCTACTGGTTAGAAGATCAAAGATTAGAACCCAGATTGGGTTGTGCTTCTACTAGAGAATTTGGACTTCCATTTGTGTTTATTTATTCACTTATTTAGAAAAATTGTGAGCATTTTTAGATTGTGATTAATATTAAGAAAGGTAATTACAAATTCTAAAAGATTAAGTTATATAATTAATTTTCTTTCATATGTGTCTTTAGGCTCAATATAAAGAGAATTGACATAAGTATCAAATATACATTTAAAAAATTATCTTCAGATTTTTCCTTACCTTTTATCATATTCTCAATTATGTAAATATTTTAATTACAAACTGTAGAAAATGGTAATTAAGTGAATTCACCAGTGTTCAGTATATTAGCTCTTGATATCAGTTAGTGTCTTGGGATAACATGATTTGATCTTATTATTTTTGTTTTTTATTTAGGTGTTTTGTTGTTGTTTGTTTTTCATTTTGTGTTGTTTAAAGGAAAGGGATTAGAAGTCATTACAATACAGGTTCCTAGAATAAGATACTTCCTTTCCTGGAATGCAACCTGCATTATGCATCTTCTAAGGGAAAGAACTAACTATTGAATTTACTTCCAAATGAAATAACTTCCAATATCTCAGTCAAACAACTATGTAAATGTCTCTCTTTTTCTATAAATCACTAATTAATCTTAGAGGACTATGGAATTGATGTGTAATCTAACAAACTGACTCTGTGAATGATGTCTGTGTTCAATGAATAAATTCCACTTTGCTGCATTCTTGATCCATTTATTGGCCCATAAATTCACTGAGTGCTATGTCCAGAGACTAACTGTGTTTATTTAGCAGGGATATTTTTCTTTATGGTCAATATTCTGTACATTTTACTTATCCAGATGACCTCAGCATCTGGGAACTCCTGCATAATTCAGTGTATAAATACGATGGGGGAAAATCATAAATAGTTTAACACTATGGACTGTGTGTATTTTCAATAGCAACATTGCTCAGCTTTTGACCATGTGGATAGTATTTGATTGTTAATGAATTTTTGCACAGGTAGTTTTTTTTTTTAATTTGTTAAATTGATTTTGTTTGTTAACACGGTTTGCTAGAAAGTACAAAGATGAGGTAGGAAGCTCTCTCTGGAGCTAGCTATTCATTTTCACACTTACTACTCACCCTATAGAGTAGCTCTAAACTCATTTGCAATCTGTTTTTGTTTTTGTTTTTTTTTACCCTTTGACTAATGATGGTGATAGTTAGTGTACCATGCCAGGTGACTACATAATTTATCTTCCGAACCAAGCCAGTTTAGATCAGAGGCAATGCTACTAATAATGCTAAAACAACAAGTGCTATCCAGAATCATTGTCATCTGCAATGGGGGTTGTATGACACTATAAGCATAAAAAAAGGACATGGATTTCAGATTCAGATCTGCATTTGAATGTTACTTCTGACCCTTGTTGGCTGTGTGAATTCATATGAGTTACTTTAATTCTTGAGTCTTAGTTTCCTTGCCCCAAAAATTAAAATAATAGTTCAATTGATTTTATAATTTGTGATAATTACATTCAACCTGTATCAAGAAAAGAAGGGATTCAATAAATAGCAGTTAATTTGTTGTTATTCTCAGGGTTTACATAGCATCTGACATATGAATGATGATCAACCAAGGTTGTTGAATGAGTGAATTAGTAAATGAACAAATTAATCAAATTAATAAATGCAATAACAAATGGATAAACAGATTAAGTGTATATTGAAATCACAGGTGAGATTTAATCGTGATCCGCTAGGTGGGTCAGTAAACTGACAACCTGTATGTCTTTGGGGAATGTCTCTCAGGCACAGAAAAATAATGAAATAAGGAAAACAATCCGAAATTTAATACTATTAAGCAGAACAATAATTTAAATACTTTCTTGCATACATTTAAATCCCCAGGATGATTGTAATCATAATTTCTATGCATTTGTGTCAATCATATAAAAGAGATTAAGACATTTTCTACTTTTGTTACCAAGTATTTTTTGGTTTTTTCCTTGGTCTGTTTTAATGAGTGTTGCATTTAATTATGATAGACTGTTATGCCATATTAAATAAGCATAAAACACAAAATGCAACAAGGATTTATTTTCTGTGTGTGTGATGGCCTTTATAGCTCCAGATGACTGTATAGGGCAACTGTCCTCATTAAAGCAGCTAAGCAGCCAAGGGTCTTAGAACTTTTGGCTTCATCATCGCCATGCAAGGGCTCCTCTCTGATGTCTGTTCAGTGAACCATTGTTTTCTGTTGCCTCCTTTTTTCCTGCTATTTCCTCCTATTATTTTTCATAATAGACTGGAGCAACTCTGGATACAGATACTTCTCTCCTCTGGGCTTGGTTTTCTTATTGTTTTCTTGATCATTTGTTTTCTGACTTTGCTGGACTATTTTAGTGAAGTCTGTTCCTGACATACTGTGCAGTCTTCAAGGTTGCTCCTCAGAGGGTGTGGACTTGTGTGTGCACACAGTCATCCTGGGACAGTGGTGTTAGTAGGGCTCCCTTTGATTCCCTTTCCCTGATCTTCCCTGATCTCTTGGTTAAGCTGTCTACCTCTGTTAGATTTCTACTCAGCTGTTAGCCTCCACTTACTGCCAACTAATTGCTCTATTGTTTTCGGCAGTGCCCTCCAGGCACAAATTCTTCTACATTCTGATTCCATTAAATCTGGGCTGCTTTGCTGGCATGGTTTTTGAGAATTATTTTTTAGATAATCTTTTTGTTTGTTTTTGTTTCTTCAAACTCTAGGTGGGTTCTTAGCTGTTTATTTCCTTGGTACTGCTGATCAATTACTTAGTTGGGTTTAACTTCTCAAGAAACTACCAACTTCCTCTTAATTGCTTACCGCCAACATTACCATTGTTTCTGAGAGTAGCATTAGACTTCACTTTCCCATATTCTGTTGCAAATAAAAACCATTCCCTGGGGACAGCTTTGCCACTCTGTCCTTAAGATAGGCCTCTTTTCCCTGGCAAAATCTCTACCACTGCTTGGAGCTGGGGGCAGAGACAGTGGCCATCTTCTTGTGGATAGGCACTGTTGCTTTACAAAGGAGGGAGCTGGACAGGAAAAGCAGTGTCTGGTTTTCTCTGCCTACTTCTTATGATGGGGAGCCTGCACCCTATAAGCAAGCTGGAGAAAGGGCAAATGGGGCCCAAATATTCTCAGTGGACTAAGGTAGAGCCTCCACTCTACCAGTGGGAGCAGAATGGAGGGAAGGGCCCCCAAACTCTTGTTCTTACTTGCCTGGAATTTAGTCTCTAAAACAAGGGGAAGGGGAGGAAGAGCAATGATGGCAGTATGTCCTTCCCAGGAAGATACTGTAGCTCTTGACCAATAGCTGGGAGGAGAAGGGGTTCCATCTTCTTGTCAACTTCTGCTCACAGTGGAACTTATACAGTGAGCCAGGGAAGAGGGAACATGTTGGGGCTCAAATAGCATAACAGCTTCTTGTTAACTAGATTCAGTATTTTTCTTGACAAATGTGTCTTTATTCACTGTATGCCCTTAGGGCAATTTTCAGAGACTTAAATGTTGCATTTTTGTTGTCATTGTTGTTTTAATTTTCACCATTTATGGGTGTTTTGCTGAGATGAGGGTTGATGAAGCTCCTTGAATTGCCCATTCCTACTTATACATATCTCTACTAGAGATTCTTTTTTTCCCCTTTAGAATAAGTTGTATTTTATTTTAATTTTTGTAATTTTATTTTTTATTTTTTAAAATTTACATCCAAATTAGTTAGTATATAGTGCAACAATGATTTCAGGAGTAGATTCGTTAATGCCCCTTACTCATTTAGCCCATCCCCCCTCCCACAACCCCTCCAGTAACCCTCAGTTTGTTCTCCATATTTATGAGTCTCTTCTGTTTTGTTCCCCTCCCTGTTTGTATATTATTTTTGTTTCCCTTCCCTTATGTTCATCTGTTTTGTCTCTTAAAATCCTCATATGAGTGAAGTCATGTGATTTTTGTCTTTCTCTGACTAATTTCACTTAGCATAATACCCTCCAGTTCCATCCACGTAGCTGAAATGGCAAGATTTCATTCTTTTTGATTGCCAAGTAATACTCCACTGTATATATATATATATATATATATATATACAGTAATACTCCACTGTATATATATATATATATATATATATATACAGTAATACTCCACTGTATATATATATATATACATATATATATATATACCACTTCTTCTTTATCCATTCATCCATCGATGGACATTTGGGATCTTTCCATACTTTGGCTATTGTCAATAGTGCTGCTATAAACATGGGGGTGCATGTGTCCCTTTGAAACAGCACACCTGTATCCTGTGGATAAATGCCTAGTAGTGCAATTGCTGGGTCATAGGGTAGTTCTATTTTTAGTTTTTTGAGGAGCCTCCACACTGTTTTCCAGAGTGGCTGCACCAGCTTGCATTCCCCACTAACAATGCAAAAGAGATCCTCTTTCTCTGCATCCTTGCCAACATCTGTCATTGACTGAATTGTTCATGTTAGCCATTCTGACAGGTGTGAGGTGGTATCTCATTGTGGTTTTGATTTGTATTTCCCTGATGTTGAGTGATGTTGAGCATTTCTCATGTGTTGGTTGGCCATCTGGATGCCTTTTTTTGAGAAGTGTCTATTCATGTCTTTTGCCCATTTCTTCACTGTGTTATTTGTTTTTTGGGTGTTGAGTTTGATAAGTTCCTTATAGATTTTGGATTCTAACCCTTTATCTGATATGTCATTTGCAAATGTCTTCTCCCATTCTGTCGGTTGCCTTTTAGTTTTGCTGATTGTTTCCTTCACTGTGCAGAAGCTTTTTATTTTGATATGGTCCCTGTAGTTCATTTTTGCTCTTGTTTCCCTTGCCTTCAGAGATGTGTTGAGTAAGAAGTTGCTGTGGCCAAGATCAAAGAGGTTTTTGCCTGTTTTCTCCTCGAGGATTTTGATGGCTTCCTGTCTTGCATTGAGGTTTTTCATCCATTTTGAGTTTATTTTTGTGTATGGTGTAAGAAAGTGGTCCAGGTTCATTCTTCTGCATGTCGCTGTCCAATTTTCCCAGCACCACTTGCTAAAGAGACTGTCTTTATTCCATTGGATATTCTTTCCTGCTTTGTCAAAGATTAGTTAGCCATATGTTTGTGGGTCCATTTCTGGGTTCTCTATTCTGTTCCACTGATCTGAGTGTCTGTTCTTGTGTGATCTCATTTACAGTTGCACAAAAAACCATAAAATACCTAGGAATAAATCTAACCAAAGAGGTGAAAAATCTATACAATGAAAACTATAGAAAGCTTATGAAAGAAATTGAAGAAGACACAAAAAAATGGAAAAAAATTCCATGCTCCTGGATAGGAAGAACAAATATTGTTAAAATGTCAATACTACCCAAAGCATTCTACATATTCAATGCAATCCCTATCAAAATACCAGCATTCTGGGGTGCCTGGGTGGCTCAGTCGGTTAGGCGGCCGACTTCGGCTCAGGTCATGATCTCACGGTCCGTGAGTTCGAGCCCCGCGTCGGGCTCTGTGCTGACAGCTCAGAGCCTGGAGCCTGTTTCAGATTCTGCGTCTCCCTCTCTCTGACCCTCCCCTGTTCACGCTCTGTCTCTCCCTGTCTCAAAAATAAATTAAAAAAAAAAGTTAAAAAAAAAATACATTCTTCACAGAGCTAGAACAAATAATCCTAAAATTTGTATGGAACCACAAAAGACCCCAAATAGTCTCTACTAGAGATTCTCAATTCTCAGTACACATCTCAAAGGTGAGCTTTGTAAGAATATCAATGCTTGTCCCAAATCTGCAGAAATTCTGATTTAATTTAACTGAATGGCATTAACAGGAAGCAAATACACTCATAACTGCATTTATTTATGGTATATCTTAAAATCAGTGTCTCAAATAGTAATTAGTGCTCTTTAATATTTTCTTTGTTTGCCCGTGACTGGAAATACAGGATACTATTTTTTCTTTCCTCTTTAAAGTTGGATACATTCATGTGACCAGATACTGTAAAAGACAAGTAGTGACATGTATCATTTTAGGGGAACAAATGCTTAAGCAGTGATGTTCAATTTTCTATTCTCATTTTATGCAGTTATTTTTTTTCCTGCTCTGACAAGCCTTGAAACCACATCTCGAGTTTCAGGTGACACAAGATCAATGCAGCCGGGAATCCTGAATCCCTGGCAGAGGTCAGTTGTCTTGAAGAGCTATCAGAGCCTGCAGCAGAGAAATAAAACCGTGGTGTTGATATCCTTATTTCTTAGGCAACACCTAGTTTAATCTGACTGAATCAATCATTATTATCAATGGTCCCCCAAATAATTTATAGACTGACCGCTATCTCAGTAAAGATGTCAACAGCATTTTGGGGGAACTTGACACATTGCTATTAACATTTAAATGGATGAGAAAAGAATTTCTTAAATAAGATGAAAAAGTGCTACTGAAAATTATTGATGTCTTTGACTACATGAAAGTTAAGAACATTTTTTTTCAAAATGCATCTTAAAGCAACTACAAATCCCAGCTATAAACAAGAAGCATTTGCTACATCCATCATTTACAAAGAATTATTGCTACAAATATATGAAGTAAAACTTTATATGGAAAGTACAAATATGTGAGGTAAACTTTATACAGAAAGTACAAAAAGTAAGCAGATATAAAATTAGCATTCTGTAAAGAAACACAAAATGAGATATTTAATCTCACTCTAAGGAAATGCAAATTGCGATCATAGTAAGATTCAACTTTTAAATTGCTCATGAAATTAATTAAACAATATAAAAAATGAGCATTGGATAGTCTGTAATTCAACTCCTTTTTTTAAAATTTTTTTAACGTTTATTTATTTTTGAGACAGAGAGAGACAGAGCATGAACAGGGGAGGGTCAGAGAGAGGGAGACACAGAATCTGAAACAGGCTCCAGACTCTGAGCTGTCAGCACAGAGCCTGACGTGGGGCTCGAACTCTCGGACTGCGAGATCATGACCTGAGCCAAAGTCGGCCGCTTAACCGACTGAGCTACCCAGGCGCCCTGTGTAATTCAACTCTTTAACACATTTTTGCTAGTAGTTTAAGTTCAGCAAATAATTTGGCATTACCTTTTAAAGTTGAATGTGCATATATTCTAAGATGTACCCATTCAACTCCTAAGAAATGTGTACACAGACATTTTCAAGAATATTCATAGCAGCGCTAATTTATTTATTTTTATTTTTGAGATACAGTGTGCCTGCACACAAGTTGGGGAGTGACAGAGGGAGAGGATCTCAAGTAGGCTCCATGCTCAGTGCAGAGACCAACCTGGGAAGCCTGACACCGGGAGCCCAACACAGGATTCGATCCAAGGACCATGAGGTGATGAAATCAAGAGTGGTAAGCTTCACTGAATGAGTCACCCAGGTGCCCCTAGCAGCACTAATTTAATAGTAAAAACTGCCTGGACACAACCTGCATGTTAGCAAGAGAAGAAACAAACGAACTGTGTTATATTTACATAATGATTATTACATCGCAATACAAATGAATGAGCTACTGCCACACATAACAACATGGTGAGACTTTAGAGCATAATACTGAATAAAGAAAGCCAAGAACCTAGACATGATATTTGATATGATTACCTAGTTAAGTTCAAAATAAGCAAAATAAAATTATTAATGCTTAGGGTTGTGTGTGTATATTTGTGTGTGTGTGTGTGTGTGTGTGTATGAAACAAATAAACCCAGCAGAATGATACTCACAAAATCCAAAATGATTGTTCTCTCTGAGGATTGGAGGAATTGGGATAAAGGAGGCATTACACATATAGCTATAGATGATAAATAGTATTCTAGTCCTTAGGTTGAGTGGTGAGTTCAGGAATAAATAAAAATAAGCCAAGATTGGAAAGATATTATCATGTCTTGAACCAAGGGTTACTTTTAATTTATTCCTCTGCACCTAAGATCCAATTAAAAATTCTCCTGGCAATTTGAGTGGATAGCCAAGGTTGAGAATCACTGAACTAAATCAATCCTTGTTATTCATCATATGATCTGACAATTAGTAGAATGAGAACCTCCTGGGGGCTGGTTAGAAGTACTGAATCCCAAGCACATGTCAGACCTACTGAATTAGAATCTACATTACCAATATCCTTAGGTGGTCCTTATGCATGGGAAATTATAAGAAGTACTACACTGTGTTATCTCTAATGTGGCTATCAATATCCATTTTTTAAATATACTCCAAAATAATTCCAAGCAAAAAGTGAAAAGGTAAAGACATTGTAAAAGTTTGAGTTATTCTCTGAAAGCATGAACTTTTGAAACAAATTAAAATTCATGTTATTTTAAACTTATTCATATACAACTACTTGCAATAAAAATTCAAAAATTAAAAGATCAAATTTGATTTTCTCATACCAATTCAAATAATAAATAAAGGAATTATTGAGCAGTGATGTCTCTGAGTAGAAAGACTATGTACCCTGAAACACAGAAATTGTGTCATGAAGTCATTTATATGCTTAATGGAGAATATGTAAAAACTATTGCGTAGATACTTTATATCAGTGAAACTCAAGGGTATGATGGATTTTTGCCTTACTTGTAGTTTAGGGTCTTTGCTTTAAATCCTATATCTCTTATTGTTTTTATGAACAAAGTGCAAGAACCTGTTGGTTTTCCATCCCCATGTGTATGTTATAAAGAAAACACAATGGAAAGCCATTGTCTAGTAGGAATTTAAGGAATAAACAACTTCAATTAACTTCCTTAACTCACTTCCAGTTTTCAAGAACTTCAGGCAATTGCTTTGTAGACACTAAAGTCAGGTAAAAAGATTATTTTTAAAATATAGTCAGGAAGTTTCTATTTTCTCTTTAGTTGGACTGGGGTGAATACTCTAGGGAAGGTCTGCATAAGGATGTTTTGATCATAACCACTACAGTAAAAATAATACTATTGAGAAAGACAACCTTTTATTTTTTTTTTACTATTTTCTGAAGTTAATTTTACTTATATTGAGATAAAGAGAGCATGGGAGGCGCAGAAAGAGGGAGAGAGAGAGGATCCCAAGCTGGCTCTGCACTGTCAGCTCAGAGTCTGATGTGGAGCTTGAACTCACCAACAATGAGATCATGACTTGAGCTGAAACCAAGAGTCAGATGTTGAACCAGCTGAGCCATCCAGGCTCCCTGAGAAAGATAAACTTAAAAAAAATTTTTTAATGTTTTATTTATTTTCGAGAGAGAACGAGAGAGAGAGAGAGAGAGAGAAAGAGAGAATGAGTGGGGAAGGGACAGAGAGAGGGAGACACAGAATCTGATGCAGGCTCCAGGCTCTAAGCTGTCAGCACAGAGCCCGACATGGGCTGGACTCCTGAACCACTGAGATCATGACCTGAGCTGAAGTCAGATGCTTAACTGACTGACAACCTGGCGCCCCGAGAAAGATAAAATTTTAAAGGGCACATTAGGGGCATATGATATTTTTATACGATGGAGAAAACATAAATCACTTATAAACATTTCCAGAGAATTCAGATAAGATTGGGAAGACGGTGGTTTGAAATGCCATCTCTGACTCCTTCCCCTTCTCAGTCCCACTCAGGAAAGCCACCATCTGGAAGACAAGGTGGTGAAATAAACTGTGTACTCGAGACTGAGTGTTCTCATGGTCAACGGGAGGTGCCAAAGTCAAGCCAAGGGGCAGCAGTATAGGGGACTGATCCTGCTTCTCCTTGTCTCAGATAAAAACTGCAAATCCTTGAGGAGACCTCAGAAGGCAGTCTTTTAGAGTACAATTTTACCTGCTTACCCCCAGAGTGTCTCCAGGGTAATTGGGCTTACTTCTAACCCCTTGCCCATCCCACTGAGGGGTCAAAGAGCTGCTATCAGAGGTTACTGCTGACTGTACGCTTGGAAACCGTTGCTTGCACTCCTAGAAACCTGCAAAGAAGCTCTTTTCCAGTCCTAAGCAGAAGGATGATGGGTGTAACTTTCTGATCCCTTTCTGATAATTCATTCATAAGTCACAAAAGTAGAAACTGTCGTGTCATCCAGTGCCTGCTGGTTTACCATAGCACGAGAAACCTTAATGGCCTGATCTGTTCTGAGCTTGAGGGAATACTAAATCGCTTAAAATCAGGGATTAGAAAAAACCAGAGAAAACGATGAACAACAGCAAACAATTCCCGTAAAAGACTCCACCCCTGATGATGAAAGACTGGTATGTACATGGAGATGACGGAGCCTCCTTAACAGAGACTGATTAAATAGTTGAAAGAGAACTTTGGCGAGAAAGGAAATCTCCTATTGAGATGGTACTCGAACACACACATGCAGGTATACATACACAAAGTTCCTGGGACAGTAAAATAAATGCAATTTTTAATTGTAAAAATTCACAAACCAGATTCTATTGCCAGCCACAATGTTATAACAAACCACATTAAACTAGAAAAGCAGCTATTCTCCATATTTCTTAAACCTTCTTTGATACTCTGCACTTGTTTTCCTCTTTAGGGCATTCTGGTATAAATCCTTAGGACGTTCTAGATCTCTCATTTGCTCTTCATCTCATCCACTCTAATCAGCATATATATATGCAGAGTGTTTTCACTCTTTGAATTTCGAAATTAAAATTTTCCTTTTGGGAATTTTTACTTTTTGTCTCATTGTTCGTGATTCCATGGATGTGGCGTATTGCTTACTTCTCTGAGATGATTAAATAATACATATAAATTAATACCTATAAAGGGCTTGCAAGGATCTAACACAGAAAAAAAAGACTCTAAATGTTAGCCACCACTACCATTTCGACTACTGCTGCTATTACCGTCATGGTAGTAAATTCCAACACTGCTTGTGCCATTAAATTTTTCTTTAGGTACCGGCTTTACCTTTTGCAGAGACTTTTTTCTTACTTATTCACGTGTTGAGATTCCTCAGTTGTTTGAACTCTTGGTTGTGTGCTCTCAGGGAGAGAACCAAATGTCAGGAATTCTGGCTCATTTTCAGACTAAGAAAGGGGAAGTGCACATTAGCTACTGGTTCTCTTCAGTGCTATCTTTGAGGTGTGGAATCTTCCCGTTCCTCCTAAATGCGCAAAATATGACACAGCACTACCTCTCTAGAAGGGGACCCTTCATTCTCTGTTCCTGCCTAGAAAGAGACTCTGGAAATTCGCCTTCTTGCTTAATTCTTTCCTAGTTCCTCTGATTCTATTCAGTGCTTCCATTCTTGGAACTTATATAACTCTCTCAACCATTCTGTTTTCCATTTTAATCATAATCATTGGTATTTGGAAAAGGGGTCTTTGGGAGGTAACTAGTGTTAGATAAGGTCATGAGGTAGTGCTCTCATGTTGCCATTAGTGACCTTATAAGAAGTGGAAGAAAGACCTCTCTCTCTCCATTAAGCGAGAACATAGTAGAAGTCCACCATCTACAAGCCTTGGGGAACTTCTTACCTGAACCCAACCCTGCTGCCCCCTTGGTCTCACACTTCCAGCCTCCAGAACTGTGAGAAAATAAAACTCTGTTGTTTAAGCCACCACTTTATGATATGCTGTTTTGGATGCCTGAACTGACCAAGACTCTTGTCATTGCTATATTCTATTTATTGTTTTCAAAATATTTCTATTTTTTTCTATTATATTTTATGAATTTGGAAAAAGATGGGAATCTAGCAGCCTCTTTTAAGGAAGTTGGTTCTGATAGATCTACAGTGGAGTTTCCTATAAATTTTAAAGTGAAATAGTTAATTGGGCCAAGGAAAAGTAGAGAAGCATTCCAACACATTTCATACCCCAAGGCTAATTTAGCTTAGTATCAACATAATTTATTTAATCAATAAACTGAATAAAATATATAATTATATGAACATAAACAGGAAAAAATTGATGAAATCTGCCAGTTATTCTTCATGAAAATTTAAATAAAGTGGAAATAGGGGAACCTGAGTGGCTCAGTTGGTTACACATCCAACTCTTGATTTTAGCTCAAGTCATAATCTCATGGTTTGTGAATTTAAGCCCCATGTCAGGCTTTGCTCTGGCAATGTGGAACCTGCTAGGGATTCTCTATCCCTCTCTCTGCTCCTCTCCACTCGTGTTGTCTCTTTCTCTTTCAAAATAAATGGATAAAAACTTAAAAAATTAAATAAAAGGGAAATAGTAGCTTTGGCAGTCAACTTTCATAATATATATATTGTAGATATATATTTCTCTTTCTTTGTTTTTTTATCACTACTCTGCTCAAAAGTCTTCAATGACTTCTGATTAAATTTTTTTGCTTATATTTGATACACAATATTACATTAGTTTCAAGTATATATAATAGTGATTCTACTTCTTGATTTATTTTTTCAACTTTGCTTTATGTATCTTCTGCATTTAATCATTCAGGAGGAGGAAGCAGCCCTAATCATGAATGCACTGTTCTTATGTTGGAGGGAAAAATGAATCTTGGCAAAATCTTGCAATGGCCTGATGTTCTACTTGGACATCCTAGATAATGGTTTCTGCTTATGGTCTATTTACCAGAGCAAGCCACATGACCAAGACTGCTGTCCATGGAGCAGAGATATAAATCCTTCCACAAGGAGGCACCGCAATTCAAACTACAATAGACAAGAAAGTACAGTCCTTTCAAGTAAGGGCAGTCTCTTATCTGGGAGCAGTAATTTTTTTTTAAATTTTTTCTAATGTTTATTTATTCTTGAGACAGAGACAGAGCGCGAACAGGGGAGGGGCAGAGAGAGAGGGATACACAGAATCTGAAACAGGCTCCAGGCTCTGAGCTGTCAGCACAGAGCCCAACGCGGGGCTCAAACCCAGGAACTGTGAGATCATGACCTGAGCCGAAGTCGGAGGCTCAACTGACTGAGCCACCCAGGCGCCCCTGGGAGCAGTAATTCAGTCAATCACAGAGGCGACCACTTTAAACATGAATAAGTTTCATAAGCTAACCTTCTCAGTATACTTCATATTTAATGGTAAAATGCTAATGCTATTTTTATTAACAGCATGAATAAAACAGGAATACCTGTAATCAGCATCATCTTTGTTTCAGTCAACTAACATTTTAAGAGGAGAATATAAAATAGCTGCTTTAGAGAGCCAAAAAGAAGACAGTGCTTTGTTGTTACTTGGTAATAATATTATTCAATATTTAGAAAACCTGAGAATCTCTATTATTCAAAAGATGAGAGGGAGGGGGAGAGAGAGAGAGAGAGAGAAAATGTACAAGCAAGGAAATATTTTTTAAAAATCCAGGGGCACCTGAGGTAGCTCTGTCAGTTAAGCGTCTGACTCTTGACTTCAGCTCAAGTCATAATCTCACGGTTTGTGAGTTCAAACCCCACATCGGGCTCCATGCTGATGGTGCAGAGCCTGCTTGGGATTCTCTCTCTGCCTCTCTCTCTCAAAGTAAATAAATAAACTTAAAAAAAAATCCAGATTAGTTTGTAATGGAAAACAGCAAAATCTCCCTTATACAATAGTGAGAAAATCTATCCAATAACTAAGAATAAAAATAACAAGTCCATTAAAAATATTTCAAATTTCAAATAACTTAATGAAACAACTGAAGATAGGATAAAGTGCAAAACTCATAGATGAAAGGATCTACTGCCAAAAACAAAACAAAACAAAACAAAACAAAACAATACATTAATACTCCAAAAATAAAATACAAATTTAATGGCACTCAAATCAGTATCCCCATTGGGGGTAATCAACAACCCCATTGTTTTATTCTAGAGAAATATACTTTAAATTTTATATAGCTGTGGTGGCACACACTACTGTTCCTTTTATCTCATTTGTTACTCTTTTTCTCTTCATAGGTTTCTACTAATTATTCGAATCCTAATGTTTCTTGGAAATGTACTGTGGGACCTCTTTGTTACTCTTGTTATACTCTTTCCCTGAGTGATATCATTCATTCTTACCATGTTAATTACCACTTAATGCCAATAATTCTCAAATTTTGTTTGTAATATGATCCTGTTCTTTTAGTTTTAGACAAGCATATCTAGTCAATTGACTGACATGACCACTCATAGATTTCACAAAACTTTAAACTTCACCTAGTTAAAACTTAACTTCTAATTGCTTTACATAACTTGCCCATTCCATTGCTTTCTCAGAGCACTTTTACTTGTAATAGTCCCCAAACTGGAAACAACCCAGTCTAGCAACAGGTGAATGAATAAACAAAGTATGGTATACTCATACATTAAAGGACTATTCAACAATAAAAAAAGAATAAACGATTGATTTGCATGATAACAAGAATGAATCTCAAAATAATTATATTGAATAAAAGAAGCCAGACAGAAAATTTAGGTATGTAGTATATGACTTCATTTAGATAGAACTGGTCATAATGCAAACCAATTTCTCATGACACGTGCACATAAATGACTGCCTGGGGATATAGGTGGGTTGTGGAAGAGAGAAATTACAAAGGTGCATGAGAAAACTTTGGGAGGTGATGGATATGGTTGCAAGATTTTTCATATGGTAACATTTACCAAATTATTTGTTTTAAGTGTGTGCAGTTTGGCTCATATCAAGTTTACCATAGTAAGAAGTAAGATGTTACTAAAAATCTGTACCTCCTACTACCTAAGGTCTTTCATTTTGAGTTACTATCATAGACCATTTGTTTTGTATACCTTTTATCAGTACTGTTCCAACTGCCTTGAACCCTCTTTTCTTTGCTTTTTATATGGCTGGCTGCTTCTCAGTTTTCAAGTACTGTTCCTTTGTGACAATCCTACTCAAAGTAAGGCCCTCTTTCCTTAGGATCCCTTCCCTTTATATTTGCATATAATTTTCTCTTGTGTTTGTCTATACTACATTGCTAATATTGCTTGCTTCCAGAAGAAATTCAGCCCTGTTCATATCTTGGGTTTAGCTCAGTGAGACCCATTCAAACCTCTGACCTAGAGAACTAAATAATAAATTTGTATTGTTTAGGCTCCTAAGTTTATAGTAAGTAATGTAATATAATCAGTCTCTGAAGTTTGGCTCTAAAATCAATTAGAACAAGAACCAGGTCTTGTTAATCACCAAAGCCCTATCATCCTGTAAGACTTATATACATGGTAAGAGCCCAAGAAATATTTGTTGATTGAATAAACTACACCAATATCAACAATCTAGAAGTTTGTTATATCAGATCACTGTACTAAGCACTTTACTTCTATCTGTAGGTTGTTAGTGCTATTACTATGCATGTGCATAATGCGGTGTCGTAGATTATATGCAGATGAATGAGCTTTGTCCAAGGCAGAAAATTTATTTAAAAAAAAGAAAAGATGCTAAACATCCTACTTGATGAGCATGACAGATAGACATACAATAAAATATTACACAAAGCAAGATTCACTAAGAAATCGAGACCAGAAACTGATGTGTGAAAGAAAGTAAAAATAAGAAGTGATTCTGATTTGAGATGTCAGAAAAACTTTTATGGGATTTGATATAAGCATCAAAGTATTAGAAAGATATCAACAATAAAAAATGTTGGAAAAGTTCTACACAAAGAAAATTAATATTGCTATCAATATTAGTCAAGCTGAAAAGTTTAGAAGGTAATCATGATAGGTATAACGTATCATATTTATTCTAAATGTAAGAAAAAATTACCGTTGGATTATTTGTTCAGCAACTTCACTTTATTAACTGGATGTTCATTTGGTGACTGTACTTAACTTTAGAAATCTGAAATAAGAAAAAATCTTTTAGGGGCGCCTGCGTGGCTCAGTTGTTTAAGCGTCTGACTCTTGGTTTCAGCTCAGGTCATGATCTCACGGTTCGTGAGTTCGAGCCCCATGTCAGGCTCTGTGCTGACAGCATGGGGCTTGCTTGGGATTCTCTTTCTCCTGATTCTGCACTTCCCGTGATCACTGTCTCTTTCTCTCTCTCAAAATAAATAAATAAACTTAAAAAAATTATTTTAGATTTTATTTCTTGAAACATATTCAATATAATCTTCTCTTCGATATTCTACCACTCTCTTGCTATCTCTACTGTGCTCTCCTTTACCTTTTCAATTTTAAAAACAGTATCACTTTCAAGATAAAAAACAAAAATCGGCGAACTCTCTCACAACCTCACATTATGCAGCAGAAGTAGAATACAATATTGAAAGACTGAAGCAGGCTCAGACAAAAAGGGTGGTGAGTTAAAGACATGTTCTAAAGTATGAAGATAGAATTGGTATCTGGTAAACAAAATTGTTTAAATTATTGATTTCAGGGCACATGTATTAACAATTCCTCCTGGGCTCTACAATTTACAGAACTTAATGATATGCAGAAAAAGGATGTGTGTAGAAACATGAATCTCCACTTCCAAAGAGAGTAAACAAACCTTCAGGTCAGTCTTTCCATCCAACACTGACAAAGGTACATGGAGGCCATTTTATTTTGTACAGAATATAGTATAGATTTCTGAAGGCACTTCATTCTTTGAAACAGAGTGTAGCTAAAAGAGAAAATGTAAAATCTATGTGGATTACAACACCTGGCAAATTTCAATCTGTAAAGTTCACCTGTAGAAAGAAAACAGTAACATGCTGGTGAATGTTTAACAACCAGCTCTTTTTTTTTAATTTTTTAATGTTTATTTATTTTTGAGAGACAAGAAAGGGGAGGAAAGCAGAGAGGGAGACACAGAATCTGAAGCAGGTTTCAGGTTCTGAGCTGTCAGCACAAAGCCCGACGTGGGGCTTGAACCCATGAACCGTGAGATCATGACCTGAGCCAAAGTCAGCCATTTAACGAACTGAGTCGCCCGGGTGTTCCAACAGCCAGCTCTTTATATGTAGTTCTGACATGGTTGATATATGTGTTTAAGTAACAAGTCAGATAGAAGCAAAACAACTCAGAAATAATTAAGATGTATGTCAGAAGTTCACCCATTTGTCAATGACACAAGTGACTTCTTTGCTGAATTGGATAAACAGTGTTCAAATTTTGAAAGAATATTTTCTCAATTTTTGTGCTACTCACAATGTGATGCTAACAGATGCAGCATAATTTTTAGTTTAATCTGTTATTAACATTTCATTTCTTAAGTTGAGACAATGAGAAAAATAATCAACCAAGACCTGCTTTGTAGTTTCTTCTGATTTCCGTGGCATAAATACTCCTTCTCTGGACAATTTCAAGTGAGCAATCTGACATCACTGAATACAGACTCAGTAAGAGGTGTAGAGAAGCACATTATAGACGTCTACTGTGTAGACTCACCAGATGTACATCACTTCAAGAGAGCATTAAAATATAGTAAAATACTTAGAAGGAAACACATTTTGAGTAGTTATTACCTTCTTTTAATACAATTTAATAAAATTTAAGTCTTTTTTTTTAATGTTTATTCTTGAGAGACTCAGAGAGAATGTGAGTAGGGGAAGGGCAGAGAGAAGGAGACCCATAATCCTAAGCAGGCTCCAGACTCTGAGCTGTCAGTACAGAGCCTGATGCAGGGCTTGAACTTGTGAACCCTGAGATCATGACCTAAGCCGAAGTCAGAAGCTCAGCCGACTGAGCTACTCAGGTGCCCCATAAAATTTAAGTCTTAATGATGATTGCATTTAAGTACTAATGCACAAAACTCCTAAAAATGTTAACAATAAGCTCTCATTACCTGATATGAACCAACTCAGCACTGAAAAACTATTCAAACTCTTCTTTCTAAATTACCCTTCCATGGAAAGTGTATTTGGACTCATTCTGGTATAGCATACAAGGGTGAAACTAGTCCTTGCTTCCCCTCTAT
This sequence comes from Lynx canadensis, assembly GCF_007474595.2. Taxonomy (NCBI): domain Eukaryota; kingdom Metazoa; phylum Chordata; class Mammalia; order Carnivora; family Felidae; genus Lynx; species Lynx canadensis. Next base: position 78,962,541 of record NC_044312.2, read on the forward strand.
CTCTTCTCAAGGAATTGTACCATCAAACACCTAGATGATTACATCAAAGAATTTTACCTATAGATAACAAAAACCTCATTGCAGTGAATTGGACAAATGGAGGTTTAGTTGGTCTCACATAATTGCAAGTCAGAAAGTAGGTAGCCAGCATTGATGTAATGGCTCAACACTAATATTAAGAACCCAGGATCCTTAGGACTTACCATCCTAAGTGTATGGGCTGTATCATCATTGTCCCAACTTACTTGTTACACCACCAGAGAAGTCTTCATTCCCACAGATGCATGCAGGTAAGAAACATGGAGTTTCCAACTCTTTGTAAATCTCTGCCTTTCTTTAAAAAAAACAAAGATTTTCCCAAATCCCACCTAGACAACTACTCTTCTGTTTGATCTGACCTCCCTCATTTGGCAACACTTTTTTTTTTTCCATACATGGTGCCACTAAATGCAGGCAACTGATTAATCCCTGGATTAGTGTGGTAACCTCTCACTGCCTCCAGGACTGTCCTCATCAAACCATTCTCCTTACTCTATGAAAAGTGGATTTCCCAAAATGCAATGTTGATTATGTAACTCTGTTGCTTGTAACCCTTACTATTGTTCTGTGTTATAAAGTCTGTGTTCTTTAACATAACAAATAAGACCCTTTATATTCTTAATGTTCTGGACACTGATTCCCCTTCCAGATTTACAACTCATTGATCCTCCATCAAAGGATTTGGGTTGGGGGAGGGAGTGGAGGGAAGGATAGATTGAGGATATCCTCTTTGTCACCATCTAGAATTGAAACAAACAAACAAACAAAACCAAGTGGGATTTGAGCTGACAGTACAAGAATTTCCAGAAAGCAGTTTAAAACTCCTGGCCAGACTACTCTTGGGGAGTCTGATCTAGTGCAAGCCTTCTCAAGGCAAGTCTATCCTGCCCCAGAGTCTCATCTCATCTAAATACCCAGTCAGGAATGTTGCAATCTGGGATCACATCTGGAAAGTTTTGGTCCTTTAGCTAACAAAAAAATCAAGTCAAAATCAGTTAAATTTTTGTTAGCATCCTATAGGCAAAACATCCAGATGATTATCTGAATTGACTAAATGGTTTGTAATTTTGTAATTGCAGTAACTGTCCAGAATGGGCAATAAGATCAAAGTAGCTATTAACATGGCAGCAAAAAAGGGATGTAGAAAAAAAATTGTAAACAGTTCAGTTTCAAAATCATACTATATATTTGATGGGAAAGAGGCTAGTATTCACTGAGAACATCTTACATATTAAGTACCTTGATATGTTATGTATGAACCCTATCTTCTTCCTATAAATACCCTTTGAGGTAAGAATTATTATCTTCATCTTTACGAATGAGGAGATAGAAATTATAGGAAAATAGGAAACTTGACATAATCACACAAGTATTAAAAAGCTGATCTGGACTTATAATTCAGGTATTTTATTCTCTATAGGCTCATCTTTTTCCACTACAAGTTTCCCAAAATGGGGAAGTAATTTTCATATTATCTAGAAGTAATAATATTCGGAGAAAAAGAACCAAACATAATTTGAATTCAGTACCTCATGTAAGGTCTCACATTGAAAATATAATCAATAAATAGATATACTGACGTCATGTATCTGAACACTGATATTTTAGATGAAAAATTATGGTTTTTCTTTACAAAAAATAAAACTGCCCTACTGACATATATGATTAGGTATATAATTCAGAGTTTGAAAGCTTTTAAAGTTTTGTAATCCCTCATTATTATGAAGAGATTCTAAAGAATACTGATAGATAATCATTGCATTGATTTGCAGATGAAAGTTTACTTATTATGAAATGTTATTATTCTTTGGGGACAAACAAATATGCAGTGTTGATTTCTGTCTGAGCATCATTCTTAGAACACGGACATTTCAAAAGTATGAGTTCAAGAAAAATTAATTTAGAGACTTGCAGATTTAACTAAAACTCATACAAAGCTATGAAAGGACTGTTTACTATATGAAGAGGAAGATTTTTTCCTGAGTTCCAATTAAAGTTGATCTGCCAAGGTCAATAAACACCATGTGTTAAGTATTATGGAAGATTCAGAAAATTTACCATCTTCAAAACTATTTTAGTTTCTGAAACTGTGCTATCTCCATTTTGAAAGACTAAGCTCTTGCTATTGCAACAAACAGAAAACTATTAATTAGAAACCCTTTCAAAATCTCAAATGCATTTGCTGGGCACAGATGCTGCATTTGTGTACTGAGCTAGGAGCTGTTTACGTGCCCACTGCCTCAGACAATAATGAATTCTTATTAGGCAGATTGTTTTACTTGCGTTGAGAAGGAATTGCTAAATAAAAACATACTTACATTTTATAATTTCAACTCATAATTACTTATTGTTTCTAACACTACAGGTAAAACAGCATGAAGTTATTAAGTCTTGCATTTGCTATGCCCATCTCCCCCGCCCCACTTTCTGAATGGACTGAAAACTGTAGACTGATCACACAGAAACTAGTAAATTATCACAAAGAAAATTAACAGCATAAATTGAATACAGATTAATGGCTTTGCTAATTCATTTGTCTTACGCAGTCATTAGCTGCTATTTTCTTTAACCCTCTGTCCATAGTCACTATTTTTATTAAAAACTTTGGGAGGCGATAGGCATATTTACTCCTAACTTGTTTTATTTGCAACATTTAAGTTTATGTATCGAAACACCATGAGATTTCAACATAAAAAGCAATAACAACTATAGTATTTACTTCCACTTTATAAGCTTATATTTCCAAGACTCTCCTTAACGCTACAAAAATTTAGAACATTTTAATGCCATTCACTCTTTTTCCCTATAGAGAATGAAGTTAATAAAATGCAAAATAAGCTACGATGTTTTTGTGCTGATGTCTTCAAAAATAAGACAATATTAACATGGATTAAGACAGGGATTGAGTCAAAGAATTTGGGAAATGTTAAGTTAGACAAAGATAAATGGGGATTTCCCCCAAAGGATTTCTCATACCCATAATGTGACGTTGTACAATGTTCAACTCTAAGATATTTACCAGGTAATGCTTCACAGAATTATCGAATTGTAGAATTTTATTAACTTCCTCAAGACTAGTTATTTGAAGAGAAGCAGTATATAAAAAGCAATTTATGAAGCTTTTTTAGAGCAGGCAGGTGGGAGAGAGAGAGAGTTCAGAGGTCAAGCAAAGTATAAGGTGTATATATTATATATATTTTTACAATTATTTTAAGTAAACTCCAAGCCCAACATGGGGCTCAGACTCACAACCCCAAGATCAAGAGTTACGTGCTCTATTGATTAAGCTGGCCAGGTGCCCCTAAGGTGATAACATTTTTGATATGTATACATAGAAGGCAAATTATTCTTATTATTGCTATTGTGATTGTATCCACCTAGTATATTCTAATCATTCATTCAGCCCGAATGGAGGCATATAGACCAGGAGTGGAACAAGGACCACTCCAGTGTTGTTATCCATGTTTATACCAAATGTTATTTTCTCCCTGTTCCATTCATTTTATTCTCTTCATAACCTATATTTACTGAAATTATCTTGTCCGTACTTACTTGCTTATATTCTTACTCTCTCCATTAAAAGAACAGAAGATCTGACTTCTCCACAGTGCATCATTTGTTACACACTTTTGGGTAAATAATACGGTAATCAACTTTGTTATTGGATAGCTGGAGTCTTTCTTCCTGATTGTGTATTTTGTGTATTTGTTCATTCAATTATTTATCTAGTGATGTATTTATTTATGGTGTGAAAGTAGTCAGCAAATTCTCTTCTCCATCTCCCCTTTGGTTTTGCTGTACAAGGATACTATTTAGTATTATAGAAACAAGTTCCAGTGGGAACTGCAGGCTAGAAATACTGGGCCAGAATTTGCTAATTTCCGTTGCATTCATTACAAATGATGTGATGTCATTTGATTTTAAATCTAGATACTTGCACTCCTTTTATTAAAATCAAAATGAAAACATAAGGATTATCTTTTCTCTATATGTGCATATTTCCAAGTCTCTTTCATCCAGTTTTCACAGACAAGCTGAAGGAGGCATGAACCACTGAAGTGTCTATAGAGGGAACAAAGGGGTGCAGGGGGATATGCTTGAGATACGAGTACCACTTGGCCAGGATAATGGGTTATTTCTGCAATAACCTTTAGGAATGTGAGCACTAGGTCCTTGAGAGCCTAGACTGCAAGAATTATGAGTTTGAATTTTACCCAGTTATTAGTGACTCTGAGGGCGAATGTTGTTTGCTCTCCAAACAGTAGAGAAATAACTAAATGACACGTCTAGCCTCCACTGAACATCCTTTTTGTTTTTTTCCTCTCTCTCACTTCTGAAAGTTGCGCTTTTCTGAGCAACATGATTTGAAAAATACTCTGAGGACAAATTGAAGCATCAGGTGTATAGAGGAGGATTAAAATAATAACCTAACAGTTAACCCTCAGGTTTGAGTTCAAATCCTATCAGAAGGCATTTGCTGCTGATCAGGAGCAAATCAGGTCATTCCCCACCCCCACCCCCCACCCCCAAGTAAGATGACAAATTCCTAGGCTTTTCCAGAGGACCAAGTGATGTAATTTATAGAAATTAACACAGAAGCTGATATGTGATATGCACCCAGCAAACATTAGCTGCCAAATTTTTTAATAAATTATTTGATAGTTCATCTCTCCTAAAGCCCATAGGGATTTATTACCAGGCAGGAAACATTCTCATGAAACTGTAGTCTTCTGGCTTCATAATACTACGAAATGTGTCTTGACTGTAATGTCTCACACCACAATGATACTAGCAGCCTCTGGCTCTGCACGCAAGACGCTACACACGTAGGCACTTGTGCACCAGCAAGTGAGGTTGATTTTATTTAGAAATCCCATTTTTGACCACAGTGGTTTAAAGAAATACAAGTTCTTTGCTATCGATTTTCTTAAATATCTTGCGTATTTTCATGTCTTCTTAAGTCTGGAAATAAAGTCTGCTTTAGAAAAGTAGATTCAGGGGCGCCTGGGTGGCGCAGTCGGTTAAGCGTCCAACTTCAGCCAGGTCACGATCTCGCGGTCCATGAGTTCGAGCCCCGCGTCAGGCTCTGGGCTGATGGCTCAGAGCCTGGAGCCTGTTTCCGATTCTGTGTCTCCCTCTCTCTCTCTGCCCCTCCCCCATTCATGCTCTGTCTCTCTCTGTCCCAAAAATACATAAATGTTGAAAAAAAAAATTAAAAAAAAAAAAAAAGAAAAGTAGATTCAATAACCACCGCTTGAATGCAAGAGGTGATATTCCTGAATGGACAGTAAATATTTGGAGCTTAATATTGAGTAATTATATATGAATTTAATGCAATTGGAGATGCAAGTAATGGGGGAGTTGCTTTTAATGTGAACATTTTTTTAACGTTTATTTATTTTTGAGAGAGAGACAGAGCACGAGTTGGGGAGAAGCAGAGAGAGACAGAGGGAGACACAGAACTCAAAGAAGGCGCCAGGCTCTGAGCTGTCAGCACAGAGCCCAAAGCAGGACTCAAACCCACAAACCGTGAGATTATGACCTGAACCAAAGTCAGAACCTTAACTGACTGAACCACCCAGGCACCCCAATGTGGAAATATTTTTAAGCATTCAAGAAGGCCACATAGTTCTAATAAAGAAACTTCCTGTTATCATACTATCATTATTTGGCACATGATTTTTTAAAAATTAAAAGCAGAAAAAGAGTAAGAAGATACAAATTTTAAATGACTGATATCTCAAAAGATATTAGAGCTTAGGTTTGAGTTTGTCAATAGGCTCTTTAAGTTATTTATTTTTTTTTTTTTTTTTTTAATTTTTTTTTTTTTTTTAACATTTATTTATTTTTGGGACAGAGAGAGACAGAGCATGAACGGGGGAGGGGCAGAGAGAGAGGGAGACACAGAATCGGAAACAGGCTCCAGGCTCTGAGCCATCAGCCCAGAGCCTGACGCGGGGCTCGAACTCACGGACCGCGAGATCGTGACCTGGCTGAAGTCGGACGCTTAACCGACTGCGCCACCCAGGTGCCCCTATTTTCTTTTTTAATGTAAGTACTATATGCTACCCACTTTGCTTCTTATTCAGTTACTAATAAAATACAAATTTCCTGGGGCCAATAAAAAGAAACTACTTACATGTGTTTCAAATGTAAATGCTTTGGATGTACAGACATGTTATATAAAGTGAATCAAAATATTTTTTGACATCTTGCTCAAAATTTTAATCAACTTATTATTTCATGCATAAAATATAGCTCTATAATTATCTTTTTTTTTATTTTTTTTCAATGTTTTTATTTATTTTTGGGACAGAGAGAGACAGAGCATGAACGGGAGAGGGGCAGAGAGAGAGGGAGACACAGAATCGGAAACAGGCTCCAGGCTCCGAGCCATCAGCCCAGAGCCTGACATGGGGCTCGAACTCACGGACCGCGAGATCGTGACCTGGCTGAAGTTGGACGCTTAACCGACTGCGCCACCCAGGCGCCCCTATAATTATCTTTTGAACCTACATTGCTTGTGTTTTTATTTTTTAAAAGTTTATTTATTTATTTTGAGAGAGAGAACTTGAGCAGGAGGAGGGAGAGAGAGAGAGAGAGAGAGAGAGAGAGAGAGAGGTGACAGAGAGTCCCTATCCCATGCTGGCTACACACTGATAGGGACGTGGGGCTCAATCTCACAAACCATGAGCTCATGACCTGAGCCGAAATCAAGAGTCAGACACTTAACCAACTGAGCCACCCAGGTGCCCCTGCTTTTGTTTTTTAATCATTTTTGTTCTTGTCTGAAACGGGTTATACCCGTATAGTAATATTAGTAGCATTGGTAACACATGCACAGATCAATGTTAATTTTATCATTGCTTCAAAAATTTTACATTTAAGTTATTTATGAATTCATTGTGATTTGTAGGATGATAATTACAAGAACAGACTGTTTATTAGTTGGCTGTCCATCTGTCCTACCTATAATTCCAATCTGGAAAAGGATATAACTGAGTTCAAGGAATTGCAGCTGTCATATGACATATACCTTTGTTTTTATTTAATACATTTGTCATTAATATGATTAGTAGTAGTGATTTTGCCCAAGGGATAGATTTACTGGTCAGGGAGCAGGGAGACCTTGCACATGTTTTCTTGTGCAGATGCCCCACATCTTGAGACCTAACACCTTTTTGCAAAATGCAAGGAGTGCTCACAAAGAGGGAGATAGAGCTTAAAAACAAAGACACATTTAAAAACCAAACCGGCTTCCAAAATAGAAAGCATTTAAAATGACAGGATGAATCCTTTATGATACTTTTAAAAATATCCAACTTCTATTTGGAAAGTGGCTAATAAAGCCTCTTTCAAAATTACAGAAGTTTAGTAACTTTTTTTTTTCCAGTTTAAGTCAGAATGTGGCTCTTACAGTTATGCAACTGTCAGACTTTGTGGAATAATAACAAATTGACATTACTGTCACTGACTTAAGCCACTGATAAATACAGACTGGGTAGAGAGTCATTAAATAGTGGCGTCCCAGAGAACAAACCGATGCACACAACAGGTCACTTCAGTTTCCATGAATGCAGAATAGGAAGCTAAAAGCAATGAAACCTACTGCATCTGGCCTTCCATGACTCACTGCATGTCCTTGTGTAGCCAGCTAGACCTCAAGACTTTACTGCTCACCTGCTTGTACTCACTGACCTCTGACTTACATTTAGTTAGGCAAATGAAACCCCAAACCACCCCTTAGGTGTTGGCGACTGCCCCAACAAGACCTCCTGTCAGCTCAGACCACCAGGACCTTTTGAGCTAAACCCTCCCACTCAACTTGTGTCTGCATCTATGGAGTCACCCCTGGGATGACTGGCAACTACCTTTACCTCATTTGAATACTCAAATCTCCACCCTAGGAGGAGTCTTGGCCTCATTTGGGGAATATAGGATGTGTACAGGCATGTTTCCTTAAGGCGCGTGCGTGACTTTATTTCCGCCTCTACATATGAAGACAAGGCTTCCCTATCTAAATACTCGTCCTAACCCTAAACAAAAGGTGCCCATTCACTCTCTCTTGAGGATTCACAGCTTTGAATGCTATGACCCCCCGCCCCCTTTTTTAACTGCAAATAAAATTTACTTTGTGCAACAACTCCTCCTGGTGCCTCTGTGATTCACCAAGGAGTCAACTCACATTGCTTCTGACACAGTTGGACAAACTATTTAAGTTTCAGTGTGTCAACTTTCTTTTCTACAAAATGAGATTAGCTCCAAAATGCCTGCCAGTAGCCAACTTCTTTGATTCTGCAGTACTATTCAAAGATATTGTCTCTTTTTCCCTCTTTCATTTCTCCTCTTCTCTCCCTCCCTTTCTTTCTCTTTTTTCCCCATGAGGTTCTCTTTTTCCCTTCTTCATCTCTCTCTCTCTCTGTGTATATGGAAAGAACATAAATATACATATTTCATTATAATATATATGTGTAATTTTAAACAGATTGTTCAATTATGGAAAAGTTTCAAGCTATCATAAATTTAAAAGTGTTTTTTACTATTAAATGCAAAAGATAAATGGGCAAGAAATAGACTTTCCTTTGGTTTTATGAATTATCTTATTTCATTAAGTTAATAGAACAGGTGATTAATGATCCAAAATAAAAAGAGCCTGGAATTCTTTCACTCTTAGCTAAGTAATTCAGTTGGATACAAAAATAGAATTGATTAGGATAGATACACATATGCACCTTCTAAGATATAAATGCATTTGCAGTTGGTTTTATAAATGGCCTATTTAAAATCAGAGGTCATTAAAAATGCTGAAAGTACATTCTTTTTCTTCTTTCATTTGTTCCTTTGGTCCTTCCTTCCTTTCTTTTAATTTGATTTAACCTGACTGATGGAATTTGCTTGATCCCATTTAATATGACAAAAGAGGATGGCCAGGAGAAGCACTATTAGGATTTGCTCTTCAGTAGAAATAAATCCTAGAGATCTGCTGCCATCTATTATTCTCAGTCTTTATGCAAGGATATTTGCATTACAATTAGCTTCTTATTTATTGTGCTCATATCTGCAACAGCTGATTATGGCCTTTAATTTATTTACCACAGTTAGTAGCTAGAGAAATGATTATGACTTCAGTTAGATTAGTCACAACAAGAAAGGAGAGCTAGAAATATACACGTATAATATACATATGCTTGTGTCTGCCTATCTGTGTGTGTTTAATACACACACGTACATTCATTTAAATGCCTAGTCTTACATTGCCTGAAGTATGTCTACCCCAGCTTACTTTTAACTTGAGAGTCTAAGTCACTTGGTCACTGTTAAATGGACTGAATCCTATGTCCCCTCTTAACCACCCTGCAAGACCTTGTATTGAAATTGCATCTTTTGTCCTCACTTGAGAGCACTAAATATGACTTTTCACATTTACCAGGTCACAGATCTTCAATAATTGTTTGCTGGATGAATAATAAGAAAAGAACATTTACAATGTGATATAATAAAACTAAATTCTTAAAGGATTTTGAATAAGGTAGCTATTAAACTTTGAAAATTATTATAGCATTTGGATTATTCTTTTTTATTTTACAATGTTTGAAAAACTTTGATAAATTATGTAAGAAAATAGCAAATAACAAAACTGCAAAATCTTTTTTTTTCCAGGGAACATTTGGAAAAACTGTTTAATAAGGACCAAATCAAGAGTAATTCCTCCCTTTCCTCAATCAGATTTTGAACAGACCAAAATTCCAAAAACTAGCTGTATTTTGATTGATTCACTTGCCAATACTCACAATATTTTGCCCCTCTTCTCCAGACAGATACAGACATTTGAATTCTCACTGTTGATATATTTGGGAAATAAGAAGGAATTACTGTTGGTTTGGTAGCTGTTGACTGGACAATTTGTGTTCATTCAAAGGAGTGTGGATGGAGGACAGAGGCTACAATAAAATACATGAAGGATGAGGAGAAAGAATTATGATGGCCAAAGTCATGTCAGAGTCACAATGAAAAACTTTTAGTATTTTGGAATTTCATACAGTTCCCCCTTTGGTCCATAGAGAGACTGAGTTTCATGGTTTAACCACATTTTGGTTTGCTTAGTTCTCAAGATGCATACCACTTAGGTCATTCAAAAAAATTTTTTTAATGATTATTTATTTTTGAGAGAGAGACACACACACAGAGTATGAGTGGGGGTGGGGGAGGGACAGAGAGAGAGGAGATCTACAATCTGAAGCAGGCTCTAGGCTCTGAGCTGTCAGCACAGAGCCCAGTGCAGGGCTGGAACCCACGAACCATGAAATCATGATCTGAGCTGAAGTCAGATGCTCAACTGACTGAGCCATCTAGGCACCCCATCACTTAGGTCATTCAAATCTTAGATCTGTTGTTGCTCACTGTATGCTGGGCACTCGACTCATTAAACACAAATAAACGTAGGTCTCTCTAATGAACTTGTAAATAATAGATTATGGTAATATTAATTACAAGAGTATTTTAAGTATTAACATTTATTGGGGGTATTCTCTAAGCATAATATAGATAATTTACATACTGTACTAGTACATTATATATATATGTATATATACATATATATATAATTAAGAGATTTATTATAAGACATTGGCTCACATAATTATGGAGGCTGAAAGTTCCAGGATCTGTCCTCTGCCAGTTGAAGATCCCAGGAAAGCTAATGAGCCTGTAGAGTAGTTTGGCAGTTTAAGAGCCAGAGAGCCACTGGTATGGATTCTAGTTTGGGTCTGAAAGTTTGAGAATCAGGAACATTGAGGACAAGAGAAGACCATTGTCCCAGCTGAAGCCAGGCAGTTAATTCAACTTTCCTCCTCCTTTTTGTTGTTCAGGCCCATTTAGATTGGATGAGCCATATACCTTACTCAACTCACCAGTTCAAATGTTAATCTGTCCTGGAAACACCCCCATAGGCACATTTAACCCCCAGAAATAACATTTCACCAGCTATCTAGACAACCCATGGCTCAATCAAGTTGACACATAAAATTAACCATCACACATTCATGACCCCAAATTTAAAGATAACCCAAGAGATGGATATTATTATATTCCATTTATATACTAAGAAACAGATCTCAAAGAAGACAAGTAATTTATATGCAACTGTGAAGTTAGCTTATGCCAGAGGCAAATTTGAAACCAGACAAAGCAGGCACTCATTCTTCTCTAATTTCTTAAGGGAAGGAAGTAAAAATGAGGTCTTTTGGTTAGTGAACAACCCCTTATCCAGCTCCTTGATTAGCTGTCACAAATGTCTAGGATAGCTGCCTCTTTCTGGTTCTCACATACGCTCATTTATGCTCACTGTTTTTAAGTTAAAACAAAATTGCACATGATTAATAAAGCATTAATACTTGTAAGGGCCCAGGGCAGGGTGCCCCAACATGGGCCACTTTGGCAAAGAGATTATTTTGAGTTAAAAGTAATAAAAACCCAGCCAATGCAGGAAAATCTTTCTGTCTCCTGTTCAATTGCCTAAATTTACATTGGAAAGGAGAGTCTGTACCAGGAAGAGAGCTATTAACAGAGACTCCCCTTTTCCCAAGACACTTATCTGCATAACAGGGCAATCTTGTTTTTCCAAACATTTTTCACCTTTTTGTAGTGGTTGTTCTCCTTTCTGGGTCTGCAGGCCCCGCCTCTCTCCTTAGCTCATATAAGCTTCATGTTCCCTCATTGTCTTTGGAATCCCATGTCTGTGTATTTGTCTATGTATATGTGTATATGCCTATTAAATTTGATTTTCTCCTGTTAATCTGTCTCATGCCAATTTGATTCTAAGCCCAGCTAGAAGGACCATAGGGCAGAAGAATGTCTTCCTTCCTGATACCCTACCCCTCCTTTTGATCTTCCACTAATAGTACCATTAAGCATGCTTTCCCAGGTAACCATTTTTAACTCTTCTGTTTCTTTTAGTAGTTAACTGAGTATCTCTAAATAACATGTTTATACAATGATTTTTCAAGTTATTGTTTTTAAGCATTGTTTATTTTCTTCTTATTTAATGTTAAAACTTTTCTTGTATTATTTCATGAATTATTTCATTACTTTATTGCCTCTGCTTTCACTTTCTGGAACCTATTTGTTCACTATTAGACTTCCGTGTTCCATACATATTTTTGTATTTATCATCTCTTCCCCATATTTTCTGACCCTTTAAAGATTTAAAAATATTTATTTTCTAAGGTGTGTGTGTGTGTGTGTGTGTGTGTGTGTGAGAGAGAGAGAGAGAGAGAGACACCTGTACCCCTTTGTTCACTGCACCATTATTTACAACTGCCAAGACATGGAAACAATGTACATGTCCACCAGCAGTTGAATGGGTAAATGAATATTTCAGAATATTACTCAGCCATAAAAAAGAAGGAGATTCTGACATTTGCAACAACATAGATAAACTGTAACAGCATTATGCTAAGTGAAGTAATTCAGATTGAGAAAGACAAATATTATATGCTATCACTTATATTTGAAATCTAAAAATGTGAACTCAGTAACAGAGAGCACATTGGTGGTTGCAAGGAATGGGATAATGAGGGTGCCTGGGGTTGCATAAATGTGGTTAGTGGGCACAAAGTCCAGTTTTAATGTGAATATGTTCTGGGGATGAAATATATAGTATGGGGACTATAGTTAAGAATACCTTATTGTACATTCGATTGGTAAGAGAGTAGATTTTATACGTTCTCATTACAAAATAAATTATATGAGAGTATGGATGTGCTGCTAACCTTATTGTAGTAATTATTTCACAAAATATGCATATATCAAATCATTACATTGTACGTATTAAAATTGGGCAAGGTTACATATCAATCATATGTCAATAAAGCTGGAAAAAAATAGAAAAATAGCATTGAAAATCTGGACCTAACTGAGACTAAGTCCTTGAGTTATCCCTGTGTCTATAATAGCATCTGGAATATGGACAAGGGCCATTTTTATTGGGTAGCCAAGAAAATATTAGTCTATTTCTAACAGATTAATTTTGTGATAACCTTAGTGTAACCTATAATGTAACTGCTATTTAATGGAATTTTGGATTAAATACTATTATTAATTTGATTGGTTTTAACAAAACCTATAAAAATACTACTGTTAATCAAGGATTTTAGGACATTGAATTAAAACTTCCAAAAGATTATTATCTGCTATTCCACCAAGATGCTCTAAAGTATTCTGTCTTTATAAATATTTTTAAAGAAATGCATAACACAATTCATATAAAAATACACAATAATCAGAAATACAAACTCATTCAATTATATCTGAAGTGTGTCATCTGAAGGCAGCTTGAGTCCCTCAGGATGACATTCTTACTTTTATCACAAACAATCATTTAGTTTTCTATTTATGTTTAGCGAAGAATAACACATAAATGTAACAATCTGACTTTGTTAAGACGTTCTTTGCTTCAGACTCTTGGATTTTCGAAGCAAAGGCTTTTTTTCTTACTTTATTCATGAAGTGACACACTCTTAAATATAACCTATTTTTCCAAGGGGTAAACTCCCACAAATATATCTGTGCTAGTAAAATTTAAAAAGTATTAAATTTGTGGCAGCAACAATTTTCTGAGAGTCTGATTTTCTCTCAGAAAAGTTAAATCCAGGGGTTTCTGGGTGGCTCAGTCGGTTGAGCATCCGACTTAGGCTCAGGTCATGATCTCGTGGTTTGTGAGTTTGAGCCCCATGTCAGGCTCTGTGCTGACAGCTCAGAGCCTGGAGCCTGCTTCCGATTCTGTGATTCTGCATCTCCCTCTCTCTCTGCCCCTCCTTTACTCACTCTCTCTTTCTCAAAAATAAAATAAACATTAGAAAGAAAGAAAAGCTAAGTCCAGAGAAATGTATGTGTGTTTGTTCCTGCTTGTATTAGAAGGTAAATAGGTTTTCATGGTGATCCAGTTTAACAGAAAACTGAAGCTACTTCATTTTACATTTTTCCTTACTTTTCCTTGAATTATAAAGGAAAATGACATAAACGATAGGAGCAGGATGTGACCCCATGAAATACACAGCTGTTCAAAGACAGCAAATCTGGTATCTAAAGTTAATGCTTTTCTCATTAAAATTTTAATTTGGGGAGATGAGTTTAAAACCATTTAATATACCATGGTAGTGCTAGAAAACATTTAATACAACTGAATGATCTTAAATATAAGGACCTAGTAATGAAGTAATTTTACTCATCATTCAGTACTTTGGCACCTCACCGTGTTCACCATTCGCCTCGCCTTGTTACTGTTTTTGGATATTCATGAGCTATCGCAATACAGCTTATCATGTTCTTGAAACCTATTTTTCAAATTACCAAGGTTAATCTTACTTGTGTAATTTTCACAGTATCTTTGAAACCTTGTAATATCACCCTTCATGAGAATAAAGTATTTATTAACTGCCTTTCCTTTTAATGAGAACCAACCAAAGGGATCTAAAGGAACCTGAACATCATGTACCATGATATCCAGTTTACAGATATTGGCAATAGTGCAGAAAGTAATAAATCTTTCTCCAGGTGGGAAGTTATAGTGACAAGTTAACTATAAAGGGACTCAAAGGGTTAAGATAATCCCAACTGTACCATGAGGTTTTCTGGTATCTCTATGGATGTGACTCTAAGTTGCCGTGAGCATGTGCAAAAGGAAATGAATGGATCAGTTACATGAATTAAAAAAAATACATCCTTCTCTAAATTCTTATGTATGATCCCAGAAATAGGGCACTGGGGTGTCTCTAAATTCCCAATCTTACAAGCCTTAGTCATGTCTTTACAATGAGTGCAATTTCACTACTTCCTTTTCCATTTTGCATATTTGAGACCAAATTCTTTGCAGTGCTCATGTGTACAATTTTAATGGTCTAGAAAAGAGGATGATGTCTGAGCTATCAATTTTTCCTTCCATTAAATTTAGGCTCACTGAAATAACGTTAAATTAGAGAAAATGGTTTTAATATGGCAGGTTATCAAATCATCTGTTACAAACGTGGCCTGATTTTACAGGGACTTATTTGCATGATAAATCTCTGATTCATTGTTAATATAACAATGCACTAGCAATTATGTATTGGGTTGGCTGGCCTAGTTAAATATTGTTCAATTCACTCATTTCTCACGTCTGTCACATCTGAAATTTTAGTTCATTTTTAACAGAATTCGAACTACTACAATTCGTGTTCTAAATATACTTTTAGTGGGCACTAAAATTGGGTACTTCAGAGGGCACTTTAGTGCTCTCAGGAGAAACTGAGGCATGTGATGTCAACTTGTTTGTCTCCTTGGAGTTCAGTTATTTTAAAATTAAGTAGCTAAAGAAAATTTCAATAGAATCTGTGTAACCTGCCAATTTGTTGGTATCTCCCCTGTGTGCATTAAACTTAATCAGTTAATCCTGTGAAAAAATTTAGTTCACAGTTTGGATGATTTTGCACTGTGTTAATTATTTTCCTTCAATAAAGGCCACAAAACTTCTCAACTTTAGTGACATTCAGTGTATGATACAAATAAGATAAATTACCTATTTGCCTGAGATAAAACTTTCCTTTACTAGGATTTATTTGAATTCTCACAAAATGAAGACAATGGCTTAATCATGTTAATGACCAAACCAGTTCAGTTCCTTGACAAAAGCATGGGTTTGATATCCTGGAATAATTTTATCCACTCACAGAATATTTAAGAGTCTCATTTTGCATAGTTTTAATTATACACAATGTCATTCAGAATGAAAGATATCCGAAGTATAGCCACATGAGAATGTATACAAAGGGACTCTCACACAAACATTTTGGAAAGAATAAAAACCTTTGAAATCATTTTCCTTCAGTGATTTAGAACTCTCAGTAGGTTCTAATGGACCAATAAGCCAACACAGGTGCTTTTTTTTAATGTTTATATATTTATTTTGAGAGAGAGAGAGAGAACACTCTAGTAGGGGAGGGGCAGAGAGAGAGAGAGAGAGAGAGAGAGAGAGAATCCCAAGCAGGCTCCACACTCAGCAAGAAGTCCAGTTCAGGGAGGGCTTCATCTTCTGAACTGCAAGATCATGACCTGAGCTGAAATCAAGAGTTGGACACTTAGCCAACTGAGCCACCCATGTGCCCCCACTTTTTAAAAAAATGTTTATTTATTTACTTTGAGGTAGGCTTTTCATACATATTTGTAGCTAATGTGGCCACCGTAGCATCTCAATTTCCCTTAGTATTTTTGTTTTTCTTGATTCTCAAATGTGCATGCAACAGATTCTGGGCTCAGAACAAAAAGACTACATTAAGTCTGATGCTTTGTTACTATTGGGAGGACAATCTTTGTTGCTACCAATCCTTTTCCCTTCCTCTAGCACACTTTTATGTCCCGCTGCCGTCTCAGGTCCTAATATGATGCTGAAAACAGAAATCTGTAAAGTAATTTGGAAAGCAGCAAAAGCTATCTTGCATCTTTGCAGTTTATTTTTGTAGTATTTTATGTTTAAAATGTCTTTCATTTACATTTTAATTTCTTCATTTCAATTAAGTAAGTCTTCTGAGTAGGCACAAAGAATCCTTTCTGCCTTTATTTGTACACTTAAAATTTTATAGACCCTTCATTTTATTATCACTGAAATGAGGTAATTTTCATCATCGTTTAACAAAACCACTTTCTTGCCTTTGTAGAGCCCAAACATGTGAAAATAATCTAATTTTGAAAAGTCTATAAATACACTTAAATGATTTTAATTGTATAAATATGTAGAAATAAGCACTAAATATATTTCCTTAAGGCTGACCAAGTTTTATTCAAAACTTTACCAAAGCAGCCCATTTTTTAAAAGGTGCTTCATTCAACTTTTTTTTTAGTTTATTTACTTATTTTTAGAGACAGAGAGGCAGAGAGAGGAGAGACACAGAGAGAGAGAATCCCAAGCAGTCTCTGCCCTGTCAGCACAGAGACCAATGAGGGGCTCAATCTCATGAACCATGAAGTCATGACCTGAGCCGAAATCAAGAGTCAGATGCGTAACCAACTGAGCCACTGAGCCACCCCCTTTTCAACATTTCTTAACTTTTTCTGTACCCACAGCCTTCTTAAGAGTTTCCCTAAAAAAGGCACATGATCTCTTCAAAGGCTAATATATCAAACACGGCACTATTTTAAACCTGTACAGCTCATGATCCTGTAAGACAAAAAGACTTAGAGCATTGGGTATATTTTCTGTCTCTGACACTATTTTCTAAAACATTGCCTATTAGATTCTCCCTATTAATTTGGTCTGTTGCAAAGCATGAAATTGAAGAGATTTAGGGAGAGAAGTCACCATTTCAGAATTCCCTTGTTAGGGGATTAGGCTTCTGGTTCCCTATTGAGGCTAAGTTTTTCCTCCTTTTTGAATTAGCTTATCTAGTGATTCCTCCATCCAAGAAGGAAAATGGATATGCCAGAAAGGATCCTGGGTGGTGTCAGGGGCTTCCTGAAGACAGGCATCAGTTTACCAAGGAAGCAAATTCCTATACAATTTCCAAGTATTAGCCATCAGACTTTTCAGTCACAAACCTAATACTAATCATTGGACATCACTCAGTGATCTATTTTCAGCCAAAATATCCCTATGGGTTGTCAAATAGTGTTGTAACATTTTGGTGCTCCTGATCCTTGAGATCTTCAATTTGGCTCAATTTATAAAACTATCAGCAAGCCAACATCTAAATTACCTAATATCTTCATAAATAGGGTAGTCCCTGGGAATAGCAAGGAAGAAACCAGTAGAACATTTAATCTAGTAATTTTATCTGCACTCAAAGTCCCTCCCTATTAAGATAGTCAATGTGATGTCACAAAGGACAAAGGAATGTTCCTCAATTAAGATGTGTGACAGTTATGAGCTGGGCTGGAACATGGTTATTATCTGAGGATAATAGAGCTCTTTGCCACCTAAGTATTGACTTCAAAGGAGAGGTTCAGGGTAAGGAAATCAAGAGCTCAATTCTGTCTCAGAGTTACTGTCCCTCAGAAAACATATTCAAATATATTGTATAAATATAATCTCAATTCATATTTGGTTTCATAAACAGGCATAAAATGTGGTGAACCTTTTGATGGCGTAAATGTGAAAGATTCCTGTTTTGTAAGATAATTTACTTTTTACTTTTTGATTTATTCAAGCTAGTTCTGGATTCATTCTAAAACATGGTTCATCTTTCCTGTGATGATTCATTCAAAGCAAATACAAGAACCATCACTGACGTTACATCTCTGATATTAAAGACAGAAAAAAGGACATCTGGGTGGCTTAGTCAGTTAAGCATCTGCCTTAGGCTCTAGTCATGATCTCACAGTTCCTTAGTTTTAGCCCCACAGTAGGTTCTCTGCAGTCAGTGCAGAGCCCACTTCGGAAGTCTCCCTCTTTCTCTGCCCTTCCCCTGATCTCCCGCACACTCTTTCTCTCAAAAATAAATAAACATTTAAAAAACAAACAAACAAAAACCCCCAGAAACAAACAAACACACAAAAATCCCTCTCTTTTCATTGTTTGGTTCTATTTAAGCAAGCTGCAGAAAGTTGATACTCCAAAGAGAATTAAGTAAACTACATTATGATTTTCTGTAGTACTTTAAAAAATAGCATTAATTCAAAGGCTGTAAGATATTCAGTATTCTCCATAAATTACAAAAGCATAGAAACTAATGCTTTCAATAAATCTTTATGTGTACAGTCAACAGAAATTATATAGTTTATAGCAGAAGTCCAACTTGTCTTATCTTTCTGCAAATACCACTTATCCGGAATACCAAACCCTTTTACATAAAGCAAAATTGAATATTGGAATTATTTTGGGGGCACTTGGATGGCCCAGTTGGTTGAGCATCCAACTTCAGCTCAGGTCATAATCTCACTGTTCGTGGGTTCGAGCCCCATGTTGGGCTCTGTGCTGACAGCTCAGAGCCTGGATCCTGCTTCAAATTCTCTCTCTTTCTCTCTCTCTCTCTCTCTCTCTCTCTGCCTCTCCCCCCGCTTGTGCTCTGTCTCTCAAAAATAAATAAATGGTAAAATTTTTTTAATATATTGGAATTATTTTTGTGCAGTGAGAGAAATAATTTCTGAGATTTGTTTTGCCAGGAATAAGAAACATATAAAATGCATCCAATGTGATAAGTATATATTTTAGTACATAGTACCAAATTCTCAAGTTTCATATTTAATCATTATCATGAAACTAATTTAACCATGTAAAAATAAGTCAGATTTAGAGTATAGCATATATTTGAAAAGATAATTAACTTCTGTGAAGCTCAGGTTTGTTTTCTGCTCTTTTTTCTGATATTAAAACTCACTAAATATTAATTTCTTTTTTCTAAGATTCTCAGCAAGAAAGTAAAGTAAAAAATGAAGGAAGTTTGTTCACAGGCACCTGCTATTTCTTATGTATAAATGATGGACAACATAATTACATAATTAAATTAACATATTTCCAAGAATTATGTGGGAAATTTTGTTGATAAGAAAATGACAATTTAGTGGAGATTTTAAAAATAGATTTGTCAGGGCACCTGGGAGGCTCAGTCAGTTAAGTGTTCAACTTTGGCTCAGGTCCTGATCTTGGGGTTTGCGAGTTTGAGCCCTGCATTGCGCTCTCTGCCGTCAGCAAGGAGCCTACTTCAATCCTCTGTTCCCCTTTCTTTCTGCCTCTCTCCTGCTTGTGCTGTCTCCCTCAAAAGTAAATAAACATTTTAAAAATGGATTTATCTATTTGTATGAAGAGGAAATAACTTTTGTAGACACTAGGAACTTATTGTGAGGTGGATTTCTACTGGAATGGCCATAGGGAGCCAAATATAACCAAAAGTAAAGAGATAAAGATTGTTTTGCATGATGGTGTGCTTAATAGTGTGAGTTACCCACATTATAAATTAAGAAGATATTCTCAAAAAATGTATTTCAAGGGTCAAAGTTAATTCAAAATGATTGATACGATGACATTAAAATATACTGTATTAAGAACAATCTTTAGGAGAAAAATATCTATTTTCTTCTGTTTTCCAAAGGAAAAAAATACTGTTTAATCTTGATTTATAAAAAAAAATTGACAAGGCATAGTTACATCCATCGTCCCAGTGATTTTTACCAGTTTTGTTAGTATCTGGAGGATTTGTGACAGACTATGCCATAAATTGGATTGTGTCTTTCCAAATTCAAATGTGGAAGCCCTAATCTGTAATGTGATGGCATTTGGAGATGGGGCCTTTGGGAGGTAATTAGGTTTAAATAAGATGAGGGCAGAGGCTTCATGATGGAATTAGTACCCTTATAAGAAAAGACAGAAGAAAGCTAGTCCCCTCTCTCCTGCCATGTGAGAACACAGAAGGAAAGTGGTTGCCTGTATACAAGCTAGGTAGAGAACTCTCAAAAGAATCTGACCATGCTGGTATCCCAGTCCCAGACTTTCAGCTTCCAGAACTGTGAGGAAACAAATTTCTGTTGTTTAAGCCACCTAGTTGATGGTATTTCATTATAGCAGCCCAAACTGACTACAATAGACTACCTGTGAAGAAAAAAATAAGTGTCATCCCATTGAGTTTCATGGAAAACAAAAGCATTTTTACTAAAGGATTTCTCTTTCTGAATAGAAAGAATATTTCCAATAATGTACCCTGCAGTGGGGCAGATTCTCCCAGGATAATCAGCACTGATTTGTTGTAATCTACCAGCTAAACTATCCTGTAGAAAGTCATAGCATACCTTGTAGACTAGGGTGCGGATATTGTGGCAGTGTCCAAAAAAGTCTGTAAAAGCTAGAAAATGCCAGCTGACTTCCTGTTGGGGTTTTCCAATTCATAATGATAATAACAATGATAATTTTTTACAGATGACTTTGCTCTAAAATACTTCACTTGATTCTGGGCTGGGCAAGGCAAGTATTTTTACCATTTTGAAGATGAGGAAACTAAGCACCCAGTGATTTCAGAGGCGACATTTATCATAACATGGTGTTGAATATTGTGTTCCCTCTGAAGGCCAGTATATTTATAGTTGGCTTATTCAGTTCCACAATCTTTGCCTAGTCACGATTTGTTATCACACTGTTTAATCATAGAGGACTTATGTTTTAATATCAATAGAACTACTGACCCACTGTAGTATGCATTTTCAATGTCTTTGTGGGTAATATTGAATATTTATTTTTCATATCAATATTTATATCAGCCTAATATCACTAAAAACATTTTTTGAGAGGAAAGGTCACGTTAAGTTAATAAACTGACTTAGCAGCAATTGATATATTTATTATGTTGAATCTACCTGAGAACAAAGGATGCTTTTCCACTTGTTCATGTCTAATTTATTCTTTTACAAGTATTCTTTTACTTCTTTTACAAGTGCTTTAAGCTTTTCTTCATAATAAATTTCATGTTAGTTTTAAGTTTATCTCTACCTATTCTATCTTCTTTGTGGCTATTGTATATGGAATTGTCTCTACTATTATACTATATAAATTGTTGTTTGGGCTTATGAAGGTAAATGATTTCCGTATGCTAATATCCTGCAACCTTATAAATTATTTTGTTTGATTTACTTTTTTCATTACAAAGCTGTAATGATTTCCAGAGATACTACAATAATATCTGGAAAGATTGCTTTGCTTCTTTTTCTCAATTATATCTTTGATGACTTTTGTTTCATTGCATTTACTCTTCCATCTATCATAATGTTAAATTATATAAGGGAGATAATAACAAATCATCTGCCTCCTATATGGTTCAGTAAAAATGTCCGTATTGTCTCTCATTGAGCAGGATAGCTACATGTAGCTCAAAGGTGTACTTATCGATCTTCGCATTAAAACAATGCTGGCTAATTCTATTTTCTTGTCTGTTTTCATCAGAGATAAGTGCTGAAATTATACCTAAGTCTTTTTAGCACAGGTGGAGATAGTTATATAATTTTTACCCCCAGATTTACTAACAAAGTGATTTATACTATAGGTTTCTATTATGAAATCTTGTAATCCTTAAGAGAAATTTGACTTGACATTGGTGTATTATTATTTTTAATGTGGTTTTGGATTGTGATTGCTAAAATTTTATTTAACTTTTGCTTGTTGATATTTATAAGTAATATTCTTATAATTTTTGTAGTACATTTATCAGGTTTAGGTATCAGTGATATAGTTGCTTCCCCAAATAAGAAATTTTCCTTCTTTTCCTATGCTATGGAATAATTCTTCTAATCTTAGACAATCTGATATTTAAAGATTTGGTAAAATTTGCTTTTAAATCATTGGGCATAAAGATTTGGGGGTTGCTCTTTGATAACACTATTTCTTCTGTAGATATCAATTATCAATTTGCTTAGACTTTCTACCTATAATGGTTTAACTTTGATATTGGGTTTAAAAATGATATTTTGCTAGAAAATTCTTATTTCTTCTAGATTTTTATGAAGGGTTATAAAATAGCTTCTTAAATCTTAAAATTCTTCTCTGTCAATGGTTATTCCTCTCCTAATTTCTTATTTTGCATGTTTTTACTTTCTATTTTCTTGATTTAGTTAGGTAGTAGTAGCTTCATTTTGTTGTATTTTTACAGAAAAGGGTTTTATTTCTGAGCTAGGGATACTTTCTTTGCATTTTCTACTTAATTGTCAATTTTTTAAATTATTCCCTTTCTTGTCTCTTTTGAATGCACTCAAATTGTTGAATAATAAAATAGAACCTGCTATACACTTAATTAAAATCATATAATTATTTATATGGATCCACTTGTTCTTGTAAAATCTTTTGTTTTTTTCTTTCCTATTTGAAAGTAACTGACACACTTGGTTTCTTTAGCTTTAAATATATCAATGTGTAGTTCTTATTAACAAGATATTTTCTTACATTTCTGTAGAGCAGTTATCAAAATCAAGAAATTTAGCACTGTTACAATACTCTTATATAATATATAATTCAAAGATCATATTCAGATTTCCTCACTAATACAAGTAATGTTTTTTTGTTTTTGTTTTCCTCCAAGACAGAATCCTATCCAATACCATACATTGTGTTTAACTGCCCTATATTTTTGATCTCCATTTATCTGGAAAGATCTTCAGCTTTTCTTTGTCTTTCTTTACATTGATTTGAAAAGTCCAGACTAGTTATTTTGCAGAATGTTCCTCTATTTGGATTTGTCTTATGTTTCCTCTTAATTAGATTTACGTGATGCATTTTGTAGATAATGCCACAGAAATAATTTATTGATAATGTTTGGTCACTGGGTCATAATGGTATCTGCCAGAATTCTTCACTGCAAATTACCATTTTTCCCTTTGTTACTGAAAAGTAATCTTTGAGGGAAAATTTTATAGTTTGCAAATGTATCAATACTGTTTAAATTTTTTTTACATTTATTTATTTTTAAGAGGCAGAGAAAGACAGAGCACAAGTGGGGGAGGCGCAGAGAGAGAGGGAGACACAGAATCCGAAGCAGGCTCCAGGCTCTGAGCTGTCAGCACAGAGCCCGGAGCGGGGCTTGAACTCCCGGACCATGAGATTATGACCTGAGCTGAAGCTGGATGCTTAACCGACTGAGACACCCAGGAGCCCTGCAAATGTTTCAATATTCTTATAATTATTTTTGATGCTTAAATTGACCTATATTTGGTCATTATGAACCCCTTCAAGCTCAAACCTTTATTAATTTGATGTAACCTCATTGTTTCTTGAGTACTTCCTGACTTTATTTATACAAGAAGCAATTTCAGGCTCAAATATGTTTTTTCACCCCTATGTTGAAATATGCCTTTACTAGAAGAAATCCTAGTTCTTTTTTGGTTTTCAGGGTTTTCTTTTTCTTTTCTTTTTCTTTTTTTCTTTTTTATTTAGAGAGAAAGCATACACACAAGTGGGAGGCAGCGGGAGAGAGAGAGAATATCCTAAGCAGACTTCACGCACAGCACAGAGCCCGATGGGTGGCTTGATCCCACAACCATGAGATCGGGACCTGAGCTGAAATCAAGAGTGGGACACTTAACCTACTGAGCCAACCAGGCACCCTGGAGTCCTAGCTCTTTTTAGTGAAGAATAGGGTTTAGAAACAGAGATCTAAGTAATAAGTGTGCTTAATGCTCCTGGGCTATCATTGTTTCTGGTCTTTCTCATTGGACAGATTGAGGAAACAACACACACACACACACACACACATATATATATATATATACACATTCCATGTACATATTTACATGTATATACAGACATATCTTTTCTATCAATATCTATTTATCTATGTATTATGTCTATACATATCTAGATATTACATATTCTGAGTTTATACTTATGTCTCCATTATGAATCAACACTACAGAGTGCATTCTAATCTTCCTCCTGATATTTGTGACTCTCTTCTTCAACAATGAGAAAACTGTCTCTCATCCTCGATATAATCTCTCATTTGCAGAAGACATTTCCAGTGTTATTTTTTTCTGTAAATGTAAGTTTCTATCAGTTGACATAACTTTCCAGAACATAGAATTTCCTTTAGGATATCCTTGTAATGACATTCTGATGGAGAGTTATTTTTATGCTCCAATTTCTTCTCTTCTTCCAGGACTCCATATCTTTGATCATTGCCAGATATTATTTCACAGAAGGCTGACATAAATCCCAGATTGTAGTACTATTTTCGTAAAAAGTGTGGAAAAGTTTTGCAGTTTTTATTATGTCATCTTTTGTTAACATAAACTCTCATGATCATCAATATTTCAGTTTTCAGGGAAATCAAGTGCTAAAGCATGAATCTATTTGTCATAAGTATCTGCAAATGACCTACATAATGACTTCATAGTTATCAAGACTATTATTATTTTATTTAGTTAACTTCCTTGAGGGAAGGAAATAATTTTACTATCACTCTGTATCCCCCACTGTGCCTAGCTCAGAGAGAACAGCTACTCAAAAATCTTCTGCTGATTGCTTATATGTCTCCCTACTGATCTCCATTTAATTCCCCATCTCCCCAGGGCCTACTTCAATCTCATATTAGACAAGGTCCAGAGAGTAGAGAAACAATATAGTGTAATATGTGTGTTTACACCAATAGCTTTCTGTTTAAAATATGTATCTTGCAGGCAACATTGTAATAGCCAAAAAATCGAATGGAGGAATTGGGTACTAATTCTACCTCCATAACAAATCATCTTTCTTATTCCCCCATTGCCTTCCAGCCCCTATTGGCAGGCTCTACAATTTTGCATTCCTAAAATAACAAGTTGGTTAAAATTTTATATTCACTATTGATTACATTTTTAATAAGACATATCTGAATGTCTGTTGTGTTTACTGCACATGACTACAAGCTAAGCCCTGCAAATTTATAGGGAACTTAGATCATCCCATAAGCACATTGAAATGGCTGTGGAACACAGGTTATTAAAGACTGAAAATATATTATGAAAAATACTGGCTTTTTCTGTAACGAGTAATTTCCTTAAAATTGAGACTGTGGAAATATGTATGCTAAATATATTTTACTCATTTGTACATTTAGAGCGATTTGGAGAAAATGGAGCTCACAGATGGAGGAGAAATGTTTGAAAACCTGGGTTGAAAATATTTTGAATCTGACAATAGTCTAGAAAGAAGTAGAAGAACTAAAACAAGATAGCAAAATGAGTTACATATGGTATGGTCATTCTACTTGGTTGATCATTATTGATTCTCTTCTCCCAAAAAAAGACGATTTGGATCTCAACTGCCACATCTTAAAGTGAGGAGTATGGGCAAGATAATATCAAAGTTCTTTTTCAATCTAACATTTTAGATTATACTGTAATGCTTGACTCTAAAAAATGTGGCCTATAGGAATAGATGGTTGAAATCAAATCCCAACTAATCCAGAGTTTTCATTGGCATTTCATCATCTGGTCGTATAAAGCCCTAAGTGCTTTCTGCATTAAAAACTAATCTAATTATTATGTACAGAAACCATACACAAAGGGCTATATTATTTGCATTCCATCTTAATATGTAGCACAAATGTTCTCTCTGCAAATGTACTAGATTTAACACTGATCCTACTCTGAGTCTCCTTCATGTGTTTACTATGTCTTTTTGTATCCAGCTGCTTCCTGAATGTTTAATGGGAAGATAGTGGCAATTGAGTAGAAGGTTTGGAAACACAAATTATTTTTGAAGTCTATGTTACCATTGCACATGGGTACTTCCAATTGATAAAAATATTTATGTCCCCAGGAATCAAAAATCAGGATTCAATCTGACACATGCCTAATACTTCCTAGAGATATAGGATTGTTTACCTGCCCATGCAGATGCAAAAAATGACACTTAGGCAAAAATTCATAGCTAAAATTGAGCACACACCAAAGGGTCTGTATCGTGTTAGGTAATTTTCATGTATAACAGCCCTGAAAAATTTGCACTGCTCTTATTTACAGATTGGAAAACTGAGAGCTAGTTGAGTTAAAAAAAATAATCTGAAACTCACATCTAGGAAGTAAGTGATGGATCTGAGCTTTACATGTAGATCTGTCTGAATTCAAAACCCATACTATTTTAACATCTATTAAAATTGGAACATTTCTATTGTTAACAATGGAGGCTTTACTGGGGGGGACGTACCATCCAAACCTTTCTAATTATAGTAAATGAATTACTCACGCACACACAGCACTATAGGTAAGGTTAATTTTGATCGTTACTGAATTCAAGTCATTAATTTTCAATGACTGGAAATGTTCTTCCTTCAATAGCTCTATTTATTTAGTTGTTGATCTTGATCTTATATCACCATACAAACATTTTAGAGTTTATATAACATTATTATATAAATTGTCTGGTTTGAGCCACGTAACAATCCTGTGACATAGACAATTATTTGAAGTACTCTCAGAGAGACAGAATCTAGTGCTTCTAGGTTTCTGGAAACTAATATGATGTCTTTTCAATTGTATCACACTTACTGTTTCATATATATATGTCATATATATATATATATATATATAGTTATATATTTAACATATAACATCCAGTTCCATCCACATTGTTGCATATGGCAAGATTTCATTCATTTTCATTGCTGAGTAGTATTCCATTGGGCATATATATCTATATATCTATATATATATATACCACATCTCCTTTATCCATTCATCAGTTGATGGACATTGGCTCTTTCTCTAACTTGGTTTTTGTTGATAGTGCCGCTACAAACATTGGGGTGCATGTGCCTGTTCGAATCAGCATTTTCATATCCTTTGGATAAATACCTAGTAGTGCAATTGCTGGGTTGTAGGATAGTTCTATTTTTAACTTTTTGAAGAACCTCCATCCTGTTTTCCAGA
This sequence comes from Lynx canadensis, assembly GCF_007474595.2. Lineage (NCBI taxonomy): Eukaryota > Metazoa > Chordata > Mammalia > Carnivora > Felidae > Lynx > Lynx canadensis. The sequence continues at coordinate 78,989,925 of NC_044312.2, forward strand.
GTGGCTGCACCAGTTTGCATTCCCACCAACAGTGCAAGAGGGTTCCCCTTTCTCTGCATCTTCACCAACATCTATTTTTCCTGAGCTGTCAATTTTAGCCATCCTGACAGATGTGAGGTAGTATCTCACTGTGGTTTTGATTTGTATTTCCCTGATGATGAGTGATGTTGAGCATCTTTTCATGTGCCTATTGGCCATCTGGATGTCTTTTTCAGAGAAGTGTCTATTCACATCTTCTGCTCATTTCTTCACTGGATTATTTGTTTTTTGGGCATTGAGTTTGATTAAGTTCTTTATAGATTTTGGATACTAACCCTTTATCTGATATGCCATTTGCAAATATCTTCTCCCATTCCATCAATCGTCTTTTAGATTTGTTGATTGTTTCCTTTGCTGTGCAGAAGCATTTTATCCTTATCAGATCCCAATAGTTCATTCTTGCTTTTGTTTCCCTTGCCTCTAGAGGCATGTCTAGCAAGAAGTTTTTGTGCGGAGATCAAAGAGGTTGCTGCCTGTTTTCTCCTGTAGGGTTTTGATGGTTTCCTTTACGTTTAGGTCTTTCATCCATCTTGAGTTTATTTTTGTGTATGGTGTAAGAAAGTGGTCCAAGTTCATCCTTCTGCATGTTGCTGTCCAGTTTTCCCAACACCATTTGCTGAAGAGACTGTCTTTTTTCCATTGGATATTCTTTTCTGCTTTGTCAAAGATTAGTTAGACATACATTTGTGGGTCTATTTCTGGGTTCTTCATTCTGTTCCATTGTTCTTGGTGTCTGTTTTTGTGCCAATACCAGACTGTCTTGATGATTGCAGCTTTGTAATAGAGCTTTAAGTTCACGATTGTGATGCTGCCAGCATTGGTTTTGTTTTTCAACATTACTTTGGCTATCCGGGGTCTTCTCTGGCTTCATACAAATTTTTGAATTGTTGTTTCTAGCTCTGTGAAAAAAGATCTGGGACAATGAGAATAAAAGGGAACTTAGTTTCTTTTAGAATCCTCTAGGATAAGCACATTTGAGAATGCAAGAAAACAGAGACAGTCAGTGAAGACAGTATTGTGGTATGTGACAGAGGCTCAGCAGACAAGCTCCACAGTCTCCTGGCTGGACAGTACTAAGGACTAACACCTGCCAGTAATAAAGTCACATTGGACTACATGGGAAAAACTATCTGTGGATTCGCAGAAAGATAGGGATTCTCAGGAGACTGAAGCCCATCACTTATTCAGGAAGGAGCTGTGAGTAATGGTACTGATGGCATAACATTACTCACGTTATCTACCATTTAATTCAATTGGCAAGTGATGTATTACTACTATAGCAGCAAATTCCCCTGAATTAATGGTATTAATCAGTGATATTAATGAATGGAGAACAGAGAATTCCAAAAGACCTGACTTAGAATGTTGGTTCTGTGTGGAACCCTGGTTAATCTCTCAGATTCCTTTTTTTTTTTTTTTAAACACTGATTCTTAATCATCTAATCGTTAAATTTAAGATAATGCCTTTAATGTAATAATGACATTAAGATAATTAAATAAAATAGCAAATATTTCACATCTACTTTTTCAGAGCATACAACAGTAGTTAGTACTCAATATGTCTTGTTTCCTTTCTGCTTTCTTAACTTATTTCTCTAATACTTGGTTTCCCCGATGGAACACTTTATGGAATTTTCATTTATGGTGTTTATATTTAAACTGCCATTTTTAGTATGTAATAGAGCAAAATGTCTTTATGTTCACAATTCTAAAAATGAGAAAAAGGTAAAACAATATTTGATAAATGAATGAAAATTCATATAGCTGACTTTTAATTTTTCATAAAGTGTTTGCCAGCACCAATGCAAATGAAAATATAATTATTGTTAAGTAATTGTTTTGACATTTTTACAAATTAACAGCCAGCTGTTAAAAAATAGCATTCGTTTAGACAGGGTTGTGATAAGGATTATGTTGAAGTATTAATGTTTATAATAGACTGAAACAAATAGGGCACGACCACTTTGGGACATTTACATAAAATATATGTAGGAATAGCCTATTCTTCCAAGGGTCATATATTTGTCAACCTTAGATTTTTAGAATGAAACTGAAAAAAAAGGAGAAAAACAAAGTAATTAGATAGTATTATATCCATAACAAAATGTTTATAGCACAGAATATTGTGTCCTCTGTTATATCTTCTTATTAAAAGTATTTTTCTCTGCTTGTAAAAAATTACATTCTTATGAAAATTATGTAATATAAGGAAAGATTAAATAAAGGCAATAACAATCATTCACAATCCCATAATATTGAAGTATATTTTCTTCTTTTTTCTACATATGTTTTTATAATTGCCAATTAAAACAATTACAAACTTAGAATAATGTTTGAAAAATTGTCATTGTTTAGTGGTGAGTAATATAATTTCTGATATTCATTAACCACTCACTAGTGTTCCAAGCAATGATATACAAATTCGTATTTTTATGTAATTTACATTACACATACACCAGAAATAATCTATTGATATAATTACTAATACAGAGGTATTATTCATGATGAATGTAGGGTTTTAAGATATTTTCTTGTTGAAAGTCACACAAATAATAATCTGGATTTCAGAATCAAATCCAAATCTTTCTAAATCTAAAAACCTATTTTCTTTTCAATATGCAATGAGACTCAAAGTAAAAAAAAAAAAATGATGAGGGGGTCAACAAAGGAAATAGTCCAGAAAACCAAATCCAGAAATGGCCCAGATGTTCAAATTATCATACAGAATCTTTAAAATAATCGTGATAAAACTTCCAAGGTATCTAGGGGAAGAAACTGACACCGTGCATGAGGAGATGAATATTTTCAGTAAAGACATGGAGAAATGTAACAAATGAAAATTTTAGAGATGAAACTTAGTATCAGAAATGAAGATTTCATGATATAAACAACTGAGTGGATACAGCCAAAGAAAGGATCAATGAATTTGAAAACAGGATAATTGAAACTATCCTGAGACACAAACAGTAATAATAATACTAAAGTAAAATAAAACAGCATGTGCAAGACTTGTATGGGTAATATCAATGAGCATACTTGGCAATCTAGGAGAGAAGAGATGATGGAGCAAATGAAATACTTAAAAATTGATGGCAATGATATAAAGAAAGATATTAACCAACATATTCATTAAGCTCATTGACCACCAAGTACTGTATAAAACAAACACAAATCAGATAGGCATTTTATTTTTTCAACAACTGAAAATCAACAAGAAGTTTGGAACATTGTTGTATGTTTCTTCTGAAACCCCTAATGTTCAAATAATACATATTTTTCTTCATATGGAGTATTTCATATATAAAATTTATTGTGTAAGTATTGCTTATTTTGTGTTAAAAAAATGTATGCACCTAGTAAGACCCAAGTTGCTAGAACCCTATCTATTTTCAGTTTGCAGAGCAATGAGATTTTAGAAATCTTCCATTAATTCTTGAAGAGTGTGTAAGTTGTTCAGAAGAAGAGCTTTTTCAAGAATTTATGAGCTAATAAAATTTAAAATATTAAGATTACTATTTTGTAGATTTGTTTATAGTCACTGGCTTTAAATAGATGATTTCCTCAACTGACCTAAAAAAATTAATCAGAAATTGCAAGTACCATGAGAATGTATTCTGATAAAGTTCTAAGATTAAAAAACAAACAAACCAAAAACCAAAAAACACAACAATCATACTAGAAAAATAAAGTGGAGAAATGTACACAATACTATATTTCTATGTACTTGAGGCGAAGTTTCATCATTAATTTCAAATATCTTAAGTATAATTTTATTCATAATTCATTTGCTGCTATAGTATTAGAAAATTTAACACTACACTTCTTTTTAAAGGAAACAAAGTGTGATCTGCAAAAGAATTTCACTCTTGAATTACATTATTTGAAAACTAAAATTAATTGTTATTTTGTGTTGACAAGTAAAAGTTCCTGGTAATGTAATAAAAAAGTGATACATATTTTTCTGCCAATTGTTACTTGATATTTCTACAAAGTTTATTGTTGATGGTGACTATCAATAAAATGAAGACATTATTTAAGCACCTTGATCAGAAATTGTAGTTCACCATTTAAGTATAAAATAAGGGATAACAATATGTTCATGAATATAAACTCGTCTTTTCAGAAAATAATACAATATTATTTTCCTTCTACTTATATATAAAAAAAAAAAGGGTGATGACTTACTTCACCAGGATTCATATAGACACATCCACAGCCCCACTACTTAAAAAAAAATTTTTTTTAGTTTATTTATCTTTGAGAGAAAGAGAGAGACAGAGTGAACGGAGGAGGGGCAGAGGGGGAGGGAGACACAAGATCTGAAGCAGGCTCCAGGCTCCATGCTGTCAGTACAGAGCCCTATGGAGGGCTTGAACCCACGAACTGTGAGATCATGACCCGAGCCAAAGTTGGACGCTTAACTGACTGAGCCATCCAAGCGCCCCCAAAGCTCCACTACTTTAACTCAAATTTCCAATAAATACATTTTTCTCTATGGACAATGATGTAGAAATCACTGAGAAATGTTGACTTATAATATATTCTTCCTATAACCTGAAAAAAAAAAATGCAGATCTGAGATTTTTATGGTTGACAAAGTCCTGAAGAGCAAAAAAACTTGGATGAATAACTAAACTTTAGACAATTACATTGTTAGGAAACCATGCCAAAATGTTATCTCTGGAGCTTAGCATGAAATTATACTCTAGGTCAGTTGGAAAAATGAAGCAAATAAAATAACAAAAATGTTAAGAGAAAAAGGTTGTTTTCTCTTCTTTTCTATCCTTTTTTTTTTTTTTTGGTAGTTTTAAGTTTTTATTTTAATTCCAGTTAGTTACATACAATGTAATGTTGGTTTCAGGGGTAGAATCTAGCGATTCATCACTTACATACATACAATACCCTCTGCTCACCACAGCAAATGCCCTGCTTAATACCCATTAACCACTTAAATGACTCCCTGCCACCCCACCCACTTCCCCTTCAGCACCCTATGAGTCTGTTTTATACTTTGCCTCTTTTTTTTCCCATATTCATCTGTTTCCTTTTTTAAAAATTTTGTTAAGTTTTGGTTTATTTGAGAGAGACAGAGAGAGAGAAAGAGCACATGAGGCAATAGAGGGGCAGACAGAGGGAGAAAGAATCCCAAGCCGGCTCCGCACTGGCAGTGAAGAGCCTGACTGAGATCATGATGTGAGCTGAAACCAGGAGTCGGAACGCTTAACCAACTGAGCCATCCAGGCACCCCATCTGTTTTGTTTCCTAAATCCACACATGAGTGAAATCATACGTTATTTTGGCTTTCTCTAACTGACTGATTTGCTTAGCATATACACTTTCTTGGGCAAGTGAGCCTGAGAATCAGTGCAGCCAGCCCCTTTCCCAGAAGACCAGCACAATCCACGCTTCCTTCCTCCCCACCACTGCATGCACCGTCTACTGGCCATAGCGTTCTGCAAAGCTTCAGCGTTAGTGGAAATAACATCAGGTCCCCTTTTAACAAACAGACCAGAGCACACCTAGTTTGAAACTGGCCACACTCTGGCCAAGCTACAAACATTCCCTACTGCAGGCACAGAGAAACTCTGTGAAGGTCTGACCTGAGAGGAAAGAGCAGCCAAACCACAGCAGCAGAGTGCATACACAGCATACGCCAGAGATAAAACTTCCTCAAGTACTAAGCCCTGGGCAGTATTTGACCTTTGTTCATAAAGCCACCGGTGTTTTTTTCCTCAACCAACTCAGTTTTCTTGGTTGTGGAGAACGAGAGCCGTGAATGGACCATATAGATTTAACTGTGGCTGATATTCTAGATTTCAAGCTTTGGATAAAAATAATCTCTCACTGAAGTTCATTAAGGACAAGTACTGGCACATTTCACCCAAATGAAAAGTTTAGCCTAAATACACTCCCTTGAATATGATGACTCTGTAATTTAATATTCAAATCGAGACACTTCTGAGGGTGGAAAGATGACCCTGTTAATAAAGATTGTCATAATGATTAGCACATGTAAACCTGGTCCAAGCAAACTAGGACATACTGCTTCCTTGAGTTTAATCCTAATGCTATTAACAGATAGATTCACCTTTTGCTTACTGTTGTGTAAACGGCAAGGGAGGCCATTTTAATGTCCATATTATGCTGTATTCAAATGTCACTAATCACATAATACTCACTGTGAATACTCCTCCCTACATTTGCTGATCTCCTCCTTTTCTCTACCTCACCACTAACAGACTTTATCTAAGTATTTGTTTTTTTTTTATAGGAACTCTGAGGTACATATATTATTATACTTATTTTACAGCTGAGAAAAAAGAGATAAAGACCTTGAAGGCCCCTATTCATAATCTCACAGCTAGTAAGTGATGGAGCTGGTTTGAACATAAGAATTCATCCCTCGATCCCATGCTTTTTGTCACTGAACTATAGTTTTCCCTATTAGCAATTTTTCTCCAGTCTGACTTCCTCAGCACTCCTCTGAGGGTATAAACACTTGGGGATTCAATATGCTTCCTACGAATTTATTTCATTTAAATTATTTCCATTGTATTAGTCAAAAGCATGCATGTGAATTACACAGAAGTGAATTGAGAACATACACAAAGAAAAGTTTGAGGGGATGCTGTTGTACTTGTATTTTGAATTTTCAAACACATTACATATTCTTAGAATTGCATTCATGTGTTTATTATTCAAGTGTTGTAAATTCCCATTCACTTAAAGATTCAAAACTTTCTTTCCTTGGCACAATATCTTAGTTTATAGCAGTTTGACCTAGTAGTCAATATCTAATGATTGAAGCATGCTCCTCCAAAAAATTTCCTTTAAATGGGAAATTAAGTCAATCTCAGTTTTGACATTCTATCAAACACGGAGTAAAGTAGTGTTTAGTTTTCCTGAACCCTTAATTTTAACAATTAATGTTGAATACTTATATATGCTGTATTCAAACCAAAACCTAAACATGCAAATCACCCAAGGAAATGAGAATAGCAAGTGGGAAAGGAGGTCAATAATGCACATAAATGTTAAATATTCAATCATGAGTATGGCTCCTTTCTCCTCCTTACTCTACAGTAGATGGGAAATGCAAATGGATGCTAACACTGTGAATATTAAAGTGTTGGGGCACTTGGGTGGCTCAGTCGGTTTAGCATCCAACATCAGCTCAGGTCATGATTTTATGGGTTCATGAGTTCGAGCCCCGCATCAGGCTCTGTGCTGAAGGCTCAGAGCCTGGAGCCTGCTTTGATTCTGTGTCTCCCTCTCTCTCTGCCCCTTCCCCGCTTGTGCTCTGTCTCTCTTTGTCTCTCTCTCCCAAAACTAAATAACCATTTTAAAAAAAAAAGTGCTAACTAGGTGTGTCAATCTTAGCAAACAGTGTTAATTCTCAAGCAATGTAACATTTGGACTTGACAAATAAAAGAAAATTATCCATCTATCTCTGTATACACTTTTCTTCAGATAAGGAACATTAATAATTTAGATAATACAGAGATAGATGATAGACAAATAGATACAAACTTATAGATTTTCTCTCTGTATCTATACAAATCAGTGTTTCCACTTGTCCATTACTATATCCTGTGAAATATCTAAGAGACTCATTTTTACCTTGTCGGTCTTGACTTGGCACCCCAGGATACAATACACCAGGAATCAAGCTCTGCTCTATACAAGCAAAACAATAAAGTTAAAAATATATTGTTGGCAGGGACAGGCAGGCACTTTAGCAGATAATTAAAGAGTAACAGTATTCTTGTCTTATAATGAATGATTTTAGACTTGTTAGAAAAAGTTAAGCATATGGGCAAAAAATGTAGGAGTAGCCACTAAAGGACTAGTGGTAAAATATAGTTCCCAAAGAAGAGTGGGTAAAAAAAAATTTAGAAAAACTTTATGAACCCATTAGCAAAAAAATTCCAAATAACCAAACATTAATAATAATAATAAAACTATAACAATAACACAAAATACAGATTACTTATTCATTTTTTTAAAATAAGCATTTCCACATAGTCAACATGTTATAATGACAATTTGTAAAGTAAATAAAGCACAGGTAAGACATTGGTCATCCTTGCCTTGTCACTACTGGGTTGTATGGCCTTAAGCAATTCACTTCATTTCAACATGTCTTTTTTTTTTTTTAATAATGTTTACTATTTATTTTTGAGAGAGAGAGAGTGCAAGCAGGGGAGGTTCAGAGAGAGAGAGAGAGAGAGGGACCGAAGATCTGAAGTAGAACATTCTAGAAAAAGCAAAGTAATACATAAAAAGATAAAGAAGTTAATGTGTAAGACCTAACCTTTTACAATCTTGTTTCTTTTTAAAAAAATGTTTATTTTTGAGAGAGAAAGATAGACGACAAGTGGTGGAGCGGGGGCGGGGAGGAGGGAGACAGAATCCCAAGCAGGCTGGTAGGTGATATGGTCAATACCAGCAGTCCTAAGTCTGAAGGTGTGGTAAACTGTAAAACAAAGATGTGCATCTATCTCACATTAGAGATTCTGATACACTCATATTTTTTTAAAAAATATATTATTTAATGTCTTCTTAATGTATATTTTTAACGTGAATATGTGTGTATTTGCATATGTTCACAATATGCCATTCAGAAGGATTCTGACTTCATCAGTGTAGCTACAATTCATAACAATGTCTTATTGAACTGGTTCTTCCCATGTCTTTCTATGGTTTTTGAATAATATATTGAAGCAAAGGAGCTGCATGCTTACCAGCTACCTAGTATTACTTTTCCCTTTAGAAATTAAAAAAAAAATACTTTCATCATTGCAAATCTAAGCTACTTCCTTGGAGACTGAACCTCATCCATAGTGGTTTTAAGTACAACGTAATAATGTATTACATATCAAAAGGGTACAAATAGTGCTTGAAATTCTTATTACTCAGAGAGTTCTTAGCACAGGTACCCCTGGAGCCTACCAAAGTAAAATTACGCTCTCCGTATTTACTTTGACCGTTTATCCAGGGTTGGAAATAGAGATTGATATAACCCAGGTAAGTAATGCCATACCCTTCTAATCTGCCTGTTTATGTCAACAAATTCTCTGTTTAGATCTCCTCTGCTAAGTGGAATCTTCAGGAAGATTCTATGGCAATGTCATTTATTTTTATTCCCAGTTGATGTGCTAATTCCTTCTGGCAACTTTCCCTTCTAATGTGAATGTAGAGCAACTTCGTTATAAGCAGAGACTCTGGCTTTGTAACTTGACTTTTAAATACCTATGAACAAAACTGATTCAGATGAAAGTTTATCTGAGGATGAAAATAAATGACAGCCCAACCAAATATGAACTCTAATCTGTGCATAATTCTCCTTACAAATACTCTGGAGAAAACCCTTGAAGCATAATGCTCAGCAACTGTTTCCGGCTGTTTTTCTACTATTTGTCATGCCCTGTCTGTTTATTCATCAGCATCTCCATTCCAGGAAAACACAAGCTAATAAACAGAATTGCTCCAAAAGCATCTTCATTGCCCTTGAGTGCAAACCACATTTAACAAACTGCTTCATATTTCTGAGCCTCATGCTTTGAGATGACATTATGGGGCTATGGAATTTTCAGTGGCAAAGGAAAGTGCCCTCACACATCCACCCCCATGAAAGTACCTCTCTTTACAGAGTCAGACATTTGGCTACTAACCAGGTACTGACATTTACTACCTCCCCACCCCAAATTTTTCTACTCCAACTTTTTCTGTGTCATGGGATCCTGGTCAGGACAGATCCTGTAAAAACAGCGATTATATTGGCTCATCAAAAACCAGAATACTAATATTTCTCAAGATATATTTTGCAGCGATTTCTTTTTCACAAATAAGATCTTAAATACTAGCTTGCTACAATGAAAGTAATTATAACTATGCTGTTATTTAAATTTAGGAGTTCCATTAAATTATTATGCTGGGGCTTAAACAAAAAGTTCAATTACAATAACCTAGGAATAAAAGAATTGAATGTTATTTTCTCATATTTTATATTGTTTAGATATTAAGATCTTAATGAAACCTGATATTTAACATATAATAAAGGACTGTATTGGTGTATGTTTCTTTTTTTTTTGTCTGTTTTTCAGAAAATCACCTAGAGCCTAAGAATAAAACATAGACCCAGTTTTTCTCTTTGATGACCCTTTTAATACCTTAAGTTAAATTCTCAACAGCCATTTCTTCTGAGCCCTGAAGCCACATGACTTAAAAGTAGGTTTTCCCTCATTCTCCTCAAGCAAGGTGTTCAAGGTAAAAGGCCTAGAAACTCATTAATCATATATAAGGTTGCCCAGCAACCACCACTATCCACTATTATTGAGATGCTTCAATGTTTCAAGAACTACTATCCCATAGATCAATTATTAAGAAGACAATGAAGACAAAGATGTAAAATATTGAGTTCCTCATGGGTAAAATGTTATCCAGGTACTAAAAATCAAATTTAGTACAAAATCCCCCCCCCCTTTCTCCATCATTATTGTTATTATCATTGGTATTATTATTAATAGTAGTATTTTATCTTTTAGGACATGTATATTCACAAAGGCGTTGAGACAGAAATTCATCATTGATCTACCCCACAAGTAGTCTTGTGCTAAACAAGAGCCAGTGGTCTCCTTATAGCATCTAAGTACCATTTAGCAAAATAAAAGATACACATTTTGATTCACCCTTTCATTACTTCAGAAGCCTTGAGAAAAAGACTTCTCACCCCATTTAAGCAAGGTATAGTTTATTTGTATATCTCCAGAAGGAATATCAACTTTTCCATTATTTGGTCAATTGTTTCTTTGTTTTCTTAGGGTTTTAGCTTTTTATTAAAATCACTTCCCAAGAGGTGAGCAGGTAGAACAAAAGTGTATGTAATAAAAAAACACTCGCAGTTCATGTTCAATGTTCCTGATGGAGCCAAATACCATGTGTAACCTGAGCAGTTAAGACTAGATGCTGGCACAGTTTAGGTTATCAAAAAGCAATCTCTCAGTTAAATTTTACTATATTTGCCTAACTTCTTAATTAATAATTATGCAGAGAATGCTGTTTCTAATAAGAATGTTTTAGAAAATTATATTTCATACCTAAAACTTCTTCTACAAAGATATCATTATTTCAATAAGATAAGATGTTAATATTTGCCTGTCCTTTTTTTCATGAAGGTAGAAAAATGAAGGTTTATTGTGTTCACCACTGGAATTCAAAACAGAAACATTTATTGTGTATTATTTCTACCACAATAGTGGTAGAATGGAATGGAATAATGTAAGTTGGTAATCATAAAGATGGTATCCATATAATAATAGCTACTATTCATTGAGAACTTATAATTCCTGCAATGCGTCCTATTATCTCCATTTTGTAAATGAGAAAATGGAGGCATGGTGATTTAAAAGCTCACCAAGATCCCACAACTTGATGGGTGTGGCAGTTTTGTGATCTTTAAACTTGACTCGACTGTACTACGTTTCCAAGAATTTACTCAGCTATTTTTTCTGATTAGGATGGGCCAGAAGAGACATTCCTGTGTGAAACCTAGAGGGCGTAAGTAAATCAGAGCCAGTTTTTTAGCTCATACACATTGTCCCGTATCAATCAAGTATGCAACAACTCTGTTCTTCACTAGATCCTTCTCAGCTTCTTGATTCCTAGGCCAGGTTTGTGTTCAGCTCCATGATGGAGGGCCTCAGTTTCTCCTATAGACTTCCATACCATCAACATCAGGGAGAGCAAGAATGAGTTTGTATCCTAACAATCCTATGTTAAACAACTAATAAGTGAAAAAGCCAGGTTTTGATCCCAAGTCCTTTTCCTCCAGCGTCAGCAGTCATTATCTGTATGCTTGTTGAATAGCCATTCTCCTTAGTTGGGCACAGCACAACTTCAAATTAAAACTACATTTCCTAGGTTTCTTTGCATTCATGTGATATCCCATCAGTGAGTTCTGGACAAAACCTCACTTAAGAGGTAATTGGCAAATGACCTTTTCCCTTTATGATTTTATCTTTCAGTTGTTACATGACAATGATCACCTTGGAACACAAGGATCAAGGCCACCCTTGGCAATGGAAGAGGAATAAGCAGGGGGAAACTGGTATCCAGAGAATTTCATGAAGTAAAGCGCCAAAGGAGCCCTGAACCACACACCTTTAGATTTTTATAAAGAGAGACATAAGTTTCTATCTTGCTAAAACTCTTATTTTGGATCTTTGTTACATGCAGTTAATCCTAATCCTTGGGTTCTCAAAACCTTGTTTCCACCATCGGTAAAATGGGATAACAATGCTACCTATACATAGAGTAGGGGTAAGGATTAAAAGGGTGCCTGGGTGGCTCAGTGGGTTGTGCGTCTGACTTGGCTCAGGTCATGATCTCGTGGTTGGTGAGTTTGAGCCCTGCATCTGGCTTGCTGCTGTCAGTCCAGAGACAGCTTTGGATCCTCTGTCTCCCTGTCTCTGTCCCTCCCTGACTCGCGTTCTCTCAAAAATAAATAAAACATTAAAAAAATAAAATAAATAAAATGTAAAATACATGTAAAGCACTCAACACATGGCCTGGCACTCAGCACACTGCTGGAATGTGTGCCGCTCCCAAATAAGAAAGTAACCTGGAATTCCCATCCCACAGAGAATCCAGGGCATGACAGAAATGAAAAATCCCTTCATCTTGCTTATAAGAAAACTGTTCCAAAAGTTTTAAGTAATAACTCAAGTAAAGTAAGAGTCAAAATTAAAACTTCATTTCAAAACCTAAACCCTCGATCACTATGCTATATTGCTTTTCAAATAGAAATTATACAGTTCAGACAAAGATGGTGGGAGTCTGGACCAAGAATGCCAGGATGGACAGTAAGGAAGAATTATGTGAAAAGTCATAGAATGATTGAAAAAATGAAAAGTATATATTTATTAGAAATAAAATATGCCATTTTGCATAAAGTTTGCATTTTAAAATCACAGTTTTCTTTCTAAAACTTATGCAGCCATTTACCTTGCAAAAATAAATTATTTTCAGTTAAAACAAAGATTCAATATTATGGAAACAAACAAAACAAGCTAAAGTTTTTTTCCAGAAATGTGAAATAAACTTTAATTGAGAAAATATCTTAGAGCAGATATTTTACCAGAAAATGGTTTCACATCCCACCCTTTGCCATAAGAAGAGTAAAAATTTGTATAATTAAAAAAAATTACTATGAATTTATTAAAAAGAAAAATGTTTTTTTCTTTTTGTTATTCACTTTTATTTTTTTCTATTGTTAGAAAATCGTTAGATCTCGTGATTTAGACGTTAGATAAACGTCTAAACGTTAGATAAATCGTGAGATAAATCTATCTAAACGTTAGATAAACGTTAGATAAATCGTTTACAATCTCTGAAATGTTCTTTCATATCTTGCAAGATCTTTAAGTGGGAAAATGTAAAAATAAAACGTTCTTGTGCTATCACTAAGCACTCGAGGGATTTTTAAAATAAATGTGCCCATTGGGAATGGCCCGTGATAATAACTGACACTTTGTTTATTGTAAAATAATAACTAAATAAGTAATATAATATACGGGGACATAGGATAATTGCTTTCCAAGGATCAAGGACCAAGATAGTTTAATGTTTCCTGAATAAAAATTTGAAAGAATAACACCTTTTGTTCTTGTTGCTTAGTAGAACTATATTTACTCTGATGGAGTTCTTTTACATCTTGATTCATGCTCTTTATCTTCTACAAGAGCTCTGTGACCAGCACGCTGCTAGAGAATAGCTTCAGATCTCTCTGCTCTGCTGTGTTGTACAGATTTATTAAAATCTAGCTTTTCTCAATTTCCCTCTTGAATTCAGTGAGTCTCTAAGAACCTAGACACTTAAGTCTAAACTACTTGGTAACGCTTCAATATGAGAACTTTGATCCACTTAGAATTGCTCTAATGAAAACGAAAAATTCTATAGAAATATTGGTACTTGCTGATCCTTCCCCTCCTTGTTGATATCTTGGGAGGAATATATGTGATGAAATAAACTGGTTCTATGCAAAAATTGCTAAGGCGTATCAAGTTAGTAATTTCTTAGAAGTTCAGTGAGTGTTTCTGTTGGAAAAATACATAAATACTGCCAGATGCCATCGCTTTAACAGCACTTTTTTGGCACTAAAGATAATCTCATGGGCTCCATTACAGCTATGTCTTATTGACTCAGCAAAAAAAAAAAAAAAAAAAAAAGAAAAAAAAAGAAAAAAATAATCCTATCTTTGTTTTGTTACATTTTAATAGTTAAGAGCCTGTATATTGAGACAACACATTGAATATTCATAACGTACACAGAGACAAAGGTTCTGAAGATAGGATAATAGTTGGAGAACAAAAACAGGAAATTTATATAATTCAGAAAAATCTACTAAAAATGCATATTCTGAAAACTGATGTATTATTTCCATAGCATATGAAACTAACTGAAATAAAGATACTGTTGCATCATCGCCCCCGTATACTTCTGCACTACAGAAAATTTGGTAATTGGAGGAAAAAGTTATTTGATTAATGAGAAAGTATAAATGATAACACTTCAGGCCTTAAATAGGCAGTATGGTTCTTCTGACAGTGCGTGAGGACTAGACTCTGAGAGAAGGCTGAGGAGGGTTTGGGGCTGGAGTCTGGAGTAGACAGACAGAACCTTAGCAGGTTACTTACAACAGCTGAGGACCATGACAAACTTCTGGGAAAGAGGATGGGCTTACTCAAGATGAAACCCTACGCTTGCCTGAGGAGGAACATTCATCACTGTAAATGAGGTAGCGAAAGCCAAAGAGAGCACAGTATCTTCAGAAGGGTTTGGGATCTCCTATTATCTTGAAAACTAAGAGAACTTGAAAGGAGTCAAGCTCCAAAAGTATCAAGGGCATCTGTTCACTGGCCCCAGTAGACAAATGCTAAGATCCCTGGAATGAGTGATAAGCTGAGCCACATGAACATTGCATATTGTATTTCAAATTGATCTAAGAAGTAGTGAGGGAGAAGAGACCAAAGTTTCAGTCCTCCCCATTCCATCTCATTAACAAACAAGACAGCAGAAAATTGTCACAGCTAATGGGAGAGAAACGGAAATCTACAAGCTCTCAAATACTTCACAGAATGAAGTGCTAAGCAAAGACTGGAAATAACCCATGATAAACAAAAAATAGTGGAATACCAGTAGAAAACATTCTAGCAGAAATGTATAATGCAAGAACAACTTCAAATGCAAAACTAAGATGAGTTATGAAACCAGAAAGTCTTCCCTTAACCCATTTTCCTGTGAATTGGAGTTGAAAGTCAGTATCAAAATATAGTGTATTTACTGTGAACCATGATATATTGATGTATAATAATACTGAGTATTAAGCATTATGAAATATGGATTGAACCATCACAGCAAATCCTTCGTCTTCATCAGAAGGTTCTGAGGGAAATAAGCTGCTAAATATAGCTTTATTGTGTATTTACATCCCAGTTCATTCTAAAAAGGAAAGTGGTATTTTAATGTTGAGTAGTTGTTTTTATGTAGAGAAACCACACTGGATAAACCCTACTAAACATCTGCAGCAAACAACACAGTGTGAAAAGATATATAAAGTTCTCACTTACAAATGTTTATTATAATGAATTTTGATAATATTTGAGTGCGGTACATACATATATGCAGTTAACATTGAGTTAGCCTAAACCTGCTTAACACTTCAGACCTAATTGTAGAATTCTTAATATTACTTTGCAGTTTCTCCCCTAGAGGAAGTGGTGACTATGTTAGGTGGAGAACCGGAGGTACGTGATTCTGTATTCTCTGATTATCCGTGTCTCCGGGACTCTCCATTGTTTTTGTCCCAACCCAATTTTGACAGATTGACAACCCTCTGTATCAAGTTGTTTACTAACAATGACATTGAAAATTATATCTTTGTCAGCATTTGTTCAATTTTCAATTGCAGCCTAATCACCAACTCAAATGGAAGACTGTTTCATTTCCTCAGTATGCCTAGGAAAAAAGCCTAATGGTAGTTATTTGTAAATGGCATCTTGCATTTTTTTTTAATGTCTGCTCATCTTTCTCTGAAATATGCCATCTGTTCTGTGCCTTTGTCACTATCCAGATGCCTGGTGTCTTTCCAAAGCAGGCTTTGAGGTGCTGTTGTGGGTAGAAGTACCTATAGTTTGTACTTGGCTCATGTCAAGGGCAAGAAGGACATACAGATTGTATGTAAGCTGGAAATGATCCCTAAACAGGTGACACCTTGAAACATCAGTAAGTTCATTTTAATATGCCACTTGGGGCTTTCAAGTAGTTTTAAGTACTTCAAGCTCATTACTATTTGGGTACACAGGAATTAGAGTACACTCATGCTGACAGGGTGAGGAAGCATATGCAACATAGCACTGTGATAATGTTTGGTGTGTGAGCCCCTCGGGACTCAATAAAGACCAGAGAAAAGCAATTGGTAGGTGGGTCCAGAACTTCTGGTGACAGGATTCTAAGCTTGTATAACAGTTTACAAGCAGCCATAAACGTTTATGCAGTTTATAAACGTTGGATAAACATTTGTCTAGATTCTATTTATCCTGATATATCTTATCCTTGTGTGTTTCCATTACACAACCGGAAAGGATTATGCACAGTTAACTTTTCATGTCTTAACCCCATGATTACACAGAACCAACTCTGAGCCAGTTTCCACACTTATGACTCCACTGAACCATTCTGCCAAGGTTATCAGTGTCCTACATGAGAAATGCAACTGATATTTCATTATTGTTTGTTGCTTCTTAGCAGTATTTGATATTATAGAATATCCCTTTTGCTTAAAATACTTTCTTACTTAGTTTCCTTGTCCTAACTCTCTCCCCTATTTTCTAGAACTCTACTTTCTGGTCTCTTTATCTCTTTTGCAAGTTGACCCTTTCTACTTTCTATATACTCAAGCTCAAGCTCCTTCAGTAAGATTCTTCTCTTCTCATTATACACTTTCTCCCTCGGCAATCTTATCTTTGTTCGTGGCTTAAATTACCACCTATATGTAGATCACTCATGAATGGAAATATTCACCTAAGAGCTAACTTTTGAGCTCTAGATACATTCATTTGACTCTATTTGATATCTCCATGTGAGTGTTTCAGAAGCACTGTGAAAGAACACACATTAAGTGGAACTTCCACATTGTATGCCTGTTTCTTTTTTTTTTTTTTCAATGTTTATTTTTTTTTTGGGACAGAGAGACAGAGCATGAACGGGGGGGGCAGAGAGAGAGGGAGACACAGAATCGGAAACAGGCTCCAGGCTCTGAGCCATCAGCCCAGAGCCCAACGCGGGGCTCGAACTCACGGACCGCGAGATCGTGACCTGGCTGAAGTCGGACGCTTTAACCGACTGCGCCACCCAGGCGCCCCTGCCTGTTTCTTTATAATATTTTCTCCTTCGTAATCACAACACACAGCCAGATATTTGACTTACCTTTGACACCACTTTTACATAAGCCAGTACTGAGTATTACTGATTTTATCTCCTGAGTATTTAACAAGTTTGTCCATTCTCTCTAACGTCATATTTTTATAAACTGCATTACAGTCCACGGTTAGGATATACCAAATTTTTCTAGTCATTCCCCTCTTGGGGGGTTTCAGTTTGTTTCCATGTTTTCCCTGAAAGTGACCTTTCAGAATGTGAACCTGACCATGTCTACCTACATTCTGCCTACAACTCCCAACATTCTTTAATGGCAGCAAGTTCCTTTTTCCTCTTGCCCTT